>NW_016825478.1:0-9649 GCF_001698545.2 Rhinopithecus bieti | reverse complement strand
AAAAAAAAAAAAAAAAAGTGCAGGGTGCCTTTTCCTTTTGTACTGCGTAATATTATTTATCTTGATTGTATTCACTCATATACCTGCCAATGGTTTAATGAGCCCTCGTCTTCTACCCTCCAGTCTCACCATACTTCAGCCCTTCCTCCCTACTTTCTGGTACTCAGCCCCGTGTTTTTCTCTCCTCACATTCTCAACCCTGTCTCTTTAACATGGGGACTTCCATGCTCTGCCTATATCCTCCCGCCCTGCACTGCCAGAAGGCTCTGCAGGCTCTAAGCTGGGGCAGCAACATGGTCCCCTCTCTGGGTTTCAGCCTCCAGACCACTGTCCTGTGCTCCTTGCAGAGGCTTCTAGTGTCTGGAAACATCTGGTTCATGTGGTTGGTCTGGCTTCCTGTGTGTTTGGTGCCAGAGGGAGTCTGTTTCTTGCTCTTCCACCATACAGAGAAGGCAGAGCTCTGAATTGATTTTGAAATAAATTATCGGTTATTTCGTTTGGACTGAAATAAATCATCTATTACTTTATGATGACATAAATATTGTAGCTTAGTTTGTGGTAGTTATAATTTCATGTTTATTTATTGTTTTACAGGCCATGCCACCATGCCCAGCTAATGTTTTATTGTTTGGCAGAGGCATGGTCTCACTCTGTGGCCCAGGCTAGTTTCCAATTCCTAGGTTCATGCAATTCTCCCACCTTGGTCTCCCAAAGCACTGGGATTACAGGCATGAGCCACTGTGCTTGGCCAATAGTTAAAATTTTAGATTGCTATGTACAGTACTGTGATTAGCCATATTTAACTTATTCAGAAACAAGGCTTTAATAAAAAATTACTTCATGTTAGAATATTTTTCTTTAATTTTTTCAAATTAGTTTTCATTTTTTTTCTCTAATCTTTTTGTTTTTGCCTCAGTCACCTTTACCCTGAGTTTCCATCCTGGGCAGCAGAAGCAGCTCCATGGATAATGGGCCTGTGGCTCTCTGTACTTGGAGCTCTTACCAAGTAAGACTTTGAGACCAGAAGGGGGCCACAGGCCTCTTTTCAGGACAGATCATATGAGCGAAAACAAAGGAAGAGTCCTTCCAGGTCAGGAGTACTTGGCCAAAATCTTTTGCTTTCAAGGTTTCTTTTGTTTGTTGGTTTTTTTTTTTTTTTAGACAGGGTCTCACTCTGTTGCCCAGGCCAGAGTGCAGTGGGGGGATTTTGGCTCATTGCAACCTCTTCCTCCCGGGTTCAAATGACTCTCTTGGCTCAGCCTCTCAAATAGCTGGGTTTACAGACTCACACCACTGTGCCCCGATAATTTTTGTATTTTTAATCCATGTTGGCCAGGCTAGTCTTGAACTCCTGACCTCAGGTGATCCACCTGCCTCGGCCTCCCAAAGTGCTGGGATTAAGGGCATTAGCAACTGTGCCTAGCAAGTTTTTGAGTCTTTATCCATCATTGGACACAATAAATATCCAGACACACAGATGTTTCCCGACACGTCTATGAGTTTAGAGATTGGACATTTCTTTTTCCAGTGATCCTGGTTCTTGACCTTCTCATTTAAGGTTTTGCCATCTTCCAGCAGCAGACACAAGGTCTCCTTAAGCCCTGTTGGTGTAGAGGGAGGGTCTTTGAAAAGCACCAGGTATACACTGTATTTCAGGGTGCATCCACATTTCTCTGTCTCTTCCAGGCCAGTTCTTGGAGAGACCAGGAAGCCAAGAGTTTCCTCAAAGAATGGGAATTCCTTGGAAGCGAGATTCATTTTGAGTCAAGAAAGACGAATCACATGCAGTCATAGGCCATTGCCCAGGGTCTCAAGAACAGGGCCAGAAAGAAGAGCTGGGGCTGGTGGGATTGTGGAGGTCCTCTCTCCCACCTGAAAAGCTACTGCTGCCTGCTGACCCTCTCAGGAAGAGACCTCTCTGGTCTCCAGCATCTAAAACAGGCAAAATTGGGAGGATGCTTCTCTCCTCTGTGTCACACATGTCCTAGAGAAAATCTGTGTATCTGAATGACCAAAGAAAACTATGAGAAAAAATGCAAAATCTGTGCCAGGCCATTCAGTGTCTAGTTGGGGCTCTGGGGTGTATGTACATTTGAAGAAGACTGAAGGGTGCTAAGCCTGCAGGAAATGTCCCTCAGACCTGCCTGTCACACCTGGAATATGACTGCCCATCCAGGTTCATGATGCAGAACTGTCTTTAAAAGGCCACTGCAGATATGGAGAGAGGGATTTCTAACCCTGATAGAACATGACCAGCTCTCCTGCTGGGGAAAGCCACATCCATCAGTGACATGCTGCTTAAACTGGCCCAGACCACACTCTACTACCTAAGGAATAAACCCCACATTTGCTCTTTTTGGGTGAAGGCAGAGGGTGAGACAGGAGAGGAGTGTCCACACAGACATGAGAAGCCTGCAGATCCAGATGACCCCCTTGCTGATCAGCACATTAAAGATTGATGTATGGAAACAATGACCCTGTAGCAGATAAGCTTCTACAGCAGGCTTCAACGATGCGTCACCTGGACCCACTGGCAGAGAAGTCTGCCCCCACTCTATGTTGATGTTCTAGGGGATAAAATTACTGAGACAGATATAAGAAATGATCTCTATCTGTTGGCGAGATCCGGACAGTCACTGTTATGCAGACAGAAGTGTGCTCTCATCAGCTTTCCACAGGGCAGGCTGTGGAAATGTACCTTGTACATTGATTGTCCATGGCTACAGACTCACCGTCAAATGGGGGAAGATTCCAAGCCTTCAAGGAAACCCTGAAGAGCGGTCACAGGGGACCCTCATTCACTGCTGTGCCTTCTCACTGTTCCTAGATTTATTCCAGTTGTTAAGCATTCATGGCCATTTATCTGTGCATCTGATGCCATGAGGTTTTTGCTGTAGGTAACTGATGGAGTGAGCTGAGCTGCCAGGCTTCCTGGAGTGATTCTTGGATGCTGGGTCATGTACTTAGGGGCCCTGATGGGACTGAACTGGAAGGAGCCAGAATAGGATAGAACCCAACCCCTGATGAGTGGGCACTGGTGGCCTGGCCTCAGGACCACAGGACACACTGTTCCCAGGCACAGACACCCTGGGCTTTTGTTGGGTCTTGGCCTCCAGGTAGGGCCTGGTGGGCAGCGGGCAGCGACTCCTGAGACACTACTGTGATTCTCGGTGGTGGCTGTGGTAAAAGACCTGCAGGGCTAGAGTTTAGTGTGGGATTCAGGAGGAACTGTGGCCTCTCCCAGTGACGGTGTGTCACTCCCATTCCCAGCACGCATTCCCATGGGCCACGGCCTCTGCATCACACACCTCCCACCAAGTCACCCATCCATGGGACAGCTCCCATGCAGCAGGGTCAGGCTCTTACCTCCACCTCCAGAGCACAGACAGGGGCAGCTCTGTCTCACTGTAAGGCAATGAGGAGAGCTAAGGACCTAGACAAGGCTGTGGGCCATCCCCTTTCCTGAGCAGGCCTCAGGGAAGGACCAGTCCCATCCCCATCCAACCCAGGTCTCAGCCCAGGAGGCTGCATAGGGAAGAAAGGACAGACAGGGCCTCCATGCTGGCTGACACTCAGGAGGGGCCGGGGCAAGAGAGCAGAGGGAGCGCAAGGCCAGGCAGGGGCTGCTGAGGATCCATGGGGGCTCAGGCTGCACAATGAGGCTGCCCCTCCTGGGCTGCAGGCAGCATCCCCCATGGAAGCTGAGAAAGTCCAGTCCTGAGATGGGACAGTGCTGTCCAGGGGTGTGTGGCTGGGCCCTGACAGCAGTCTCCCAAAAAGTGACCACATCACCAGGCTGAGTTCCAGGAAGGCTGAGAAGTGCCCAGTACACCGAGGATGCACCTGGAGCCCATCCTGTCTAATAGACTCTGATCATCTTGCATCCACCGGCCTCTCCTGCATATCAGCCACCACCCCTTCCCTTTTCCTCATTTCTCCTTCGTGTCTAAACCTCTCTCCAGCCACAGTGGCCCTTCTTTTACCCTTGTCCTATCAGAGACCCTGAGCAAGACTCCCCAGATCCCATCTACAGGTCTGCCTTGTCCACTTACTAACTGCTTTGCTGTGCACTGCTGGGGTGGCACGACAGGCAGTGAGGGTAACTGAGGGCCCCACAGGTGGCCAGCTTGGCCCTTTACCGCATCGCTAGCCTCAGGGGGTTCTCAGGGTTGTCAACCAGCAGCCCTGGCTTGGGACACCTGACTGTCCTCCTCCCACTGTTCTTTTCTGACTTTTCTGATTCAGCCTCTCCCGCCTGTCCTCTGTCCATGGTGCTGACCAAGCCAGCAGGGAGCAGGTCCCCAGAGGGTGCTGCTGAGCTTTGGGGACCGACCTAGGCTCCTCTGCTGAGGGGTCCCAGGTGAGTCGCTGCCCCTGGTTCTACGTCATCTGCTGTCCTCTTCAGCACCACCCCCCCTCACTCTAGGCTGGCTCCATGCAGATGCATCCCTGAGTCACCAGTCTCAGAGTCCTCTGTTGTAGGATGGAGATTACTATAGTTGCTGTACACATTCATATTTATAAAGTATAGAATCTAAAGTAAATGAGGACTTTGATTTGCATTTTCCTGATATTAAGCACTTGTTAGCCATTTTTATATCTTTTTTTTTTTTTTTTTTTTCTGAGACGGAGTCTCGCTCTGTCGCCCAGGCTGGAGTGAAGTGGCACGATCTCAGCTCACTGCAAGCTCTGCCTCCCGGGTTCACACCATTCTCCTGCCTCAGCCTCCCGAGTAGCTGGGACTACAGGCGCCCGCCACCATGCCCGGCTAATTTTTTGTATTTTAGTAGAGACAGGATTTCACCGTGTTAGCCAGGATGGTCTTGATCTCCTGACCTCGTGATCTGCCCGCCTCGGCCTCCCAAATTGCTGGGATTACAGGTGTGAGCCACCGCGCCGGGTGCATTTTTATATCTTTTTTAAAAGATAAATGTTTATTCAGGTTCTTGTTTTTAAATTAGGTTGTTAGATTTTGGTGAATTTTCTCTCTGTTTTCTATTCAGTTGTGTGGGCTTCTTATGTATCTTGATATTATTAACCCCTATTGTTAACAAATATTTTCTCTGAGTTCATAAGCTGCTTTTTAATTTCATCGATTGATTTCTCCTGTGCAGAAGCTTTCGGGTTAGATGTACTCCTACTTGTATTTTTGTTTTTTGTTGCTTGTGCTTTTAATGTCCTGTTTAATAAATTATTATCTGAACCCATGTCAAGTAGCATTTACCCTTATGTTTTCTTCCAGGAGTTTTACAGTTTCTGGTTAAATAACAATGGTATATCACCTCCCATCTGTTAGGATGGCTGTCATAAAAAGGACAAAAGATAACAAGTGTTGGTGATGGTGTGGAGAGAAGGGAACCCTTGTATGCTGCTGGTTAGAATGTAAATAAGTTAGTACAGCCATTATGGAAAACAGTATGAAGGTTCCTAGAAATCTAAAACTAGAACTACCATATGGCTCAGTAATCCCTCTTATAAGTTATATATCAACAGGAAATAAAACCAGCATGTTGTAGAGATATCTGCACTCCCCTCTTCCCTGTGCCCCACCACAGCATCGTTCCCAACAGCCAAGTTATGGGACCAAGTTACTGTACATTGATGGACAAGTGGAGAAAAAAATTTGTGGGGGAGGTGTTTGTGTGTGTGTGTGTATAATATATCATATAATATTTTTCAACTTGTGAAAAGGAGAAGATACTGCCATTTGTGTAACATAAATGAACCTGGAGGATATTAAGCTAAGGGAAATAACAGGGAGAGAGAAAAATACTGCATAGTTTCTGTTATATATAAAATCTTTAAAAAGATTAAATACCTATATAGAGACAGGACAGAATGATGACTGGGGGGAAAGAGACACAAGTCAACATTTCAGTTACATAAAATAAATGAAATCTAGAGGACTAAAGTACAGTTTAAAGGTTATAGTTACTATTTTTATATGATATACTGGTAATTTTTTTTTTTTTTTTTTTTAATTTTTTTTTTTTTTTTTTTTTTTTTTTTTTTTTTTTTTTTTTTTTTTGAGACAGAGTCTCGCTCTGTCGCCCAGGCTGGAGTGCAGTGGCGCGATCTCGGCTCACTGCAAGCTCCGCCTCCCGGGTTTACACCATTCTCCTGCCTCAGCCTCCCAAGTAGCTGGGACTACAGGCGTCCACCATCTCGCCCGGCTAGTTTTTTGTATTTTTTAGTAGAGACGGGGTTTCACCGTGGAGGCCAGGATGGTCTTGATCTCCTGACCTCGTGATCCACCCGTCTCGGCCTCCCAAAGTGCTGGGATTACAGGCTTGAGCCACCGCACCCGGCCAATACTGGTAATTTTTTAACACGGTAAACTTTAGGTGCTTTGACACCAAAAGGAAACTACATGAGTTCATGCATATGTTAAATTGTTTTACTGTAGTCCTCATTGATATGTATATGTACATATAATATATAATTATGGGCTCATTAAATTTAAATATTATAAATAGGTAACAAAGAATAAAGTTAATTGGAAAACTGCATCATTAGACTTGATTTTGCCTAAATGACAAACTGAAACTATCTCCTAAATGTTAATATTTGTACATCATATACACTTCATATATTGGAAATATGTTTAAAGAAGAGGAATTATAAATTTTAATAAACACAAAATGACCCAGTAAATGCAAAATGGTAGAAAGAGAAGAAAATCTGATTAATCAGAGTTATTAATGCTTAGATATTATTAATGATGTGTTATGTGCAATTTCAAGCCATTTACACATAGATTTAATACCGAAGAGTTTAATGTGTACACACAGATTAAATAAAAAATTGATACATTTACAATATTGATATTAAAATGATCATGGAAATCAACTGTCTGGTATAGAAAAAATAAGGAGTGTTGAGTAACTATTAGAAAGTTTGAAATTTTATTAGAAAGTTAATCAAGTGGAAAAGTGATCAGCATTTTTGAGCACTAAGAAGAGGATGGATGTAATTTTCCAATAATTTTCCAATACCAAGAAAATCATTTAATATTGCAAGCTTTTAAACCTAAATCAGTGTCTTTAACTTCACAAAGGCAGAAATCCTATAAGCAATGTTTCTTGAACACTGTGTAAAATGACAATAAAATTAAAGTGAAACCAACAAGTAACATGTAGCCACATGAAAATTTCCTTTCAGGTTGTTTTCTTATTTCTTAATTTTATGTGAATTTTATTTCAGTAGGTTTTGGGGAACAGGTCGTGTTTTTTGGGGGTATGATTTCTCAGATCAGTTAATTGTATTTTTGCATTTAACTCTTGATATTATGAATTGAATAATTTTTTAGCTCTGTACACCTTAAGACAATAATATGTTTAATTTATATGTAAATTAGCCACATGTCTGTTGCCTGCAGACATATCTATGTGTTTTCACCTATGTAAATATTGCCCCTACTTTGGTTATGACATCTTTTTTTCCTTGTTTCTTTTTTTTTCTTTTTTTTTAGAAAGAAAATTTTAAAACAGAATCAAAAGAATGGAAATCAGTTATCTGTCCTCTTCCAGGGCAGGGAGAAAACCTCCTTCCCCACAAGTTCAAGACTATGGTTAGGTGGTGAGGAAGGCAGGCTCAGCACCCAAGCCTTGGGGAGACACAGAAAGGGCCCGTCCCAGGCACTCAGCTGGAGGTAAGCATAGCGTTTGGGCCATAAGACCTCATGGCCCTAGGGTACTGGTCTGGAAACAAGTTCTCATCTTCCCAGAAATGTCATCTTTTGTCTGCAGCAGCTGGCTGGAGAAAGATTTCAGAGAGGTGTGTGCCTGGGGCACCCAAAGGCATGCCCTTTCTTTCTCCTTGGCATAGGCCTTACAACACTGAGGAAAGGCCATGGTTTGGTGATGGAGCCTTCAATAGTTTTCATCCCTATGGATCGAAAAGATTGTCCAAATAGAAGCTTATATAGGATGTTAAAAAGTAAACTGACAGGTGTATGAAAATTGTCTCCCAACAGAGTACAACTGTTGTTTTGTTTTGTGTTTTTTGAGACAGAGTCTTTTGCTCTGACACCCAGGCTGGAGTATAGTGGCATGATCTTGGCTCACTGCCACCTCCACCTCCGGAGTTCAAGTGATTCTTCTGCCTCAGCCACTTGAGTAGCTGGGACTACAGGTGCCTGCCACCACGCCCGGCTAATTTTTTGTATTTTTAGTAGAGATAGGGTTTCACCGTGTTGGCCAAGATGGTCTTGATCTCCTGACCTTGTGATCCGCCTGCGTCTGCCTCCCAAAGTGCTGGGATTACAGGCGTGAGCCACGGAGCCCGGCCCAGTTTTTAAAAAATATAGAAATATTGGTAAAATCGTTATCAAAGCCATTGTGGAGCTTTCTAAAAACTTACAATAGAATTACCACATTATCCAGCAATTCCATTTGCAGATATATAACCAAAGGAAATAAAATTAGTATCTAGAAGAGACATCTGTGCTCCCATATTTATTGTGCAATTATTTACAATGACAGATATGCATATAACCTAAGTATTCATTCATAAATGAATGGATAAAATAATTGTGGTGTGTTTATATAATGGAATATTATTCAGCCATAAAAATAAGAAAATCCTGTTATTTACAACTATATCAATGAACCTGGAGAACAGCAGACTGAGTGAAATAAGCCAGAGAATAAGAAATATTGTTTGATTTCACTTACATGTGAAGCCTAGAAAGTCAAAGTCATGGAAACAGAGAATACAAAGTGGTTTGCAGGAGCTGTGGGTGGAGAAATGGAGGGTTGCTAATAAAAAGTGCAAACAGTGGGAGAAATGGAGGGTTGTTAATAAAAAGTGCAAACTTTCAGGTATAAAATAAGTTCTGGTGGTCTACTGCACAGCATCGATGTTACTGAATGTTATCTTAGTCTGTTCCAACTGCTGTAATAAAATACCTTAGAACAGATAATTTATAAGCAGTGTAAACAGTTCTCACAGGTATGGAGGCTGAGAAGTCCAACTCAAGGCATCAGCAGGCTAGGTGTCTGGTGAGGGTCCAGTCTCTGGTTCCAAGATGGCACATTAAAAGCAATGTCCTCACACAGCAGAAGGACAAAATAGGCCAAACTCATTTTCTCAAGCCATTTCACAATGGCAGCTAATTGCATTGGTAAGGGCAGATTTTTCATGACCTAGCCACCAACTAAAGTCTCCATATTATGATACTATTGTATTAAGGATTAAGTTTTAAAATAAATTTGGGAGGGACACAAATATTTGAATAGGAGTTATATTAATTTAATTAATTGTGAAAATGATTAGACAATGTGTGCATGTATCAAGTCAACACATTGCACACCCTGAATATACACAAGCCTCACTTGTGAATTAACATTTTTAAATTAATAAAATAAAATAAAATGTGGAAGTAATTTATCCTTTGAGCAATAAAAAAGTCTACTGAAGATTTTTAACACCAAAACTCACTTTGGCTGTTTGGTGTTGTGAGATTGCTAAAAACTGAAAAATGCACAAAGAAACAAAGAATCACATACAGTCTTCACAAAAAGTCACCTCTGCGAGTGAGGTGGTGTTAATCTGGGTGAGGCAATGACAAGTGATGGCAAATAAAAATAACCCTATGCAGGGGCCATTGAAAATAATATGCTGAGAATGGATAAGGCTCAAGGACAGT
>NW_016825477.1:26091-28313 GCF_001698545.2 Rhinopithecus bieti | reverse complement strand
AAAAAAAAAAAAAAGAATGTAAGATTCAACGGAATACCTCCAGTTTGCACCATCACTTAACTAATGCATGCATTTACTGAAACATGACTTCCTATTTTAGGTAAATTGTTGTACCTAAAATTTACGTAATATAAAACACATATTCATTTAAATTTTACTTAAGTATTCAATGAACACACAGATAACCTAAATTCTTTTTCTTTTTCTTTTTTGAGACGGAGTCTCGCTCTGTCACCCAGGCTGGAGTGCAGTGGTGCAATCTCAGCTCACTGCAACCTCTGCCTCCCAGGTTCAAGTGATTCTCCTGCTTCAGCCTCCCGAGTAGCTGGGATTACAGGCACGTGCCACCACGCCCAGGTAATTTTTGTATTTTTTAGTAGAGACGGGATTTTGCCATGTTGGCCAGCCTGGTCTCAAACTCCTGACCTCAAGTGATTGGCCAGCCTCGGCCTCCCAAAGTGCTGGGATTACAGGATGAGCCACTGTACCCGGCCCAAAAAAACCTAAATTCTTATTTATTCACTTCTCCTTATATTTTTTTCCGGTGTGAAATAGCTGTTTATAAAAAACAAACAACCCCATTAAAAAGTGGGCAAAGAACATGAACAGACACTTCTCAAAAGAAGACATACATGTGGCCAACAAACATATAGAAAAAAGCTGAACATCAATGATCATTTGAGAAATGCAAATCAAAACCCCAGTGAGATACCACCTCACACAAGTCGGAATGGTGATTATTGAAAAGTCAAAAAACAGCTAGGAGTGGTGGCTTATGCCTATAATTGCAGCACTTTGGGAGGCCAAGGTGGGCGGATCATGAGGTCAAGAGATGGAGGCCATCCTGGCCAACATGGTGAAACCCCGTCTCTACCAAAAATACAAACATTAGCTGGGCGTGGTGGCACATGCCTGTAGTCCCACCTACTTGGGAGGCTGAGGCAGGAGAATCACTTGAACCCGGGAGGTGGAGGTTGCAGTGAGCTGAGATGGTGCCACTGCACTCCAGCCTGGTGACAGAGCAAGACTCAGTCACAAAAAAAAAGAAAAAGAAAAAGTAAAAAACCCACAGATGCTGGCAAAGTTGTGGAGAAAAAGGAATGCTCTTACACTATTTTTGGGGGTGTAAATTAGTTCAACCATTGTGGAAGACAGAGTGGCAATTCCTCAAAGCCCTAGAGCAGAAATACCATTAGACCAAGTAATCTCATTACTGGGTATATAGCCTCCAAAATATAAATCATTCTATTATAAAGATCCATGCATGCATATGTTCACTGCAGCACTATTCACAATAGCAAAGACATGGAATCAATCCAAATGCCCNGAAGAAATACCATTTGACCAAGCAGTCTCATTACTAGGTATATAGCCTCCAAAATATAAATCATTCTATTATAAAGATCCATGCATGCATATGTTCACTGCAGCACTATTCACAATAGCAAAGACATGGAATCAATCCAAATGCCCATCAATGATAGACTGGATAAACAAAATGTGGTACATATACACCATGAAATACCATGCAGCCATAAAACGAACAAGATCATATGCTTTGCAGGGACATGGATGGAGCCGAAAGCCATTATTCTCAGCAAACTAAGGCAGGAACAGAAAACCAAATACCGCATGTTCTCATTTATAAGTGGGAGCTGACTGGTGAGAACACATGGACGCATGCGGGGAAACAACACACACTGAGGCCTGTCCGAGGGTTGGGGTGGGAGGAGGGAGAGCATCAGGAAGAACAGCTAATGGATGCTGGGCTTCATAGCTAGATGATGGGATGATCTGCGCAGCAAACCACCATGGCACACAGTTTACCTATGTAACAACCCTCCACATCCTGCACATGTACCCCTGAACTTAAAAGTCGGGAAAAAAAAAAAGAGAGGTAGCAGAGAAATTATCACCTTAATGAATTCCTTTCTTCACTTCTCATGTTGCCCCTCACTTTCCCTAATTTTCCTCGTTTTATCGTTTATAATATTTATTTCCTAAATAATCTACCTTGATGAGTATTTATAAGTGAGTGAGCTTGGCTTCTCAGTATTCGTCATTGTGGCTTTCATACTATCCTTTCACTTCTCCTTACTATACTTTTGCATAATAGTTGTCTAGTAAGTGTTTATGGAAATAAATTTATTGCAAACAAAATAAATAGCACTTTATGATAAAATCTACAGAAATGCATGGCGATAAACAAACAAAAAAAAATC
>NW_016825477.1:10069-22400 GCF_001698545.2 Rhinopithecus bieti | reverse complement strand
AAAAAAAAAAAAAAAAAAAAATAATAATAATAATAATAATAAACGTTTTATTTCCTGTGACGTTTCTACTTCCAATAAATGTTTCTGACGATGAAGCATATTATTATTCTGTCTATTAACAATGGATGTTATTATTTATTATTCATTTTTATTTTTGAGACAGGGTCTCCTCTGTTGCCCAGGCTGGAGTGCAGTGGCTCGATCGCAGCTCACTGCAGCCTCAACAACCTGGGCTCAAGCGATCCTTCCACCTCAGTCTCCTTAGTAGCTGGGACTACAGGCGTGATTCACTGCGCTTAGCTAATCTTTGTATTTTTTGTAGAGATGGGGGTCTCCCTATGTTGCGCAGACTTGTCTGGAACTCCTGGGCTCAAGAGATCCTCTGGCTTTGGCTTCCCAAATTGCTAGGATTACAGGCATGAGCCACCACGCCTGGCCTGAATTTTTTTTTTTTTTTTCCTCTGAGACAGGGTCTCTGTCAGCTAGGCTAGAGCGCAGTAGCACGATCTCGCTGGAGTTTTGGTTTTGTTTTGGTTTTTTTTTTTTTTTGAGATGGAGTCTCGCACTGTATCCTAGGATGGAGTGCCATGGTGCAATCTGGGCTCACTGCATCCTCTGCCTTCCAGGTTCATGAGATTCTCCTGCCTCAGCCTCCCAAGAAGCTGGGATTACAGGCGCACACTACCACGCCCGGCAAATGTTTTTTGGTATTTTTAGTAGAGACGGGTTTCACTATGTTGGCCAGGCTAGTCTCAAACTCCTAACCTCGTGATCTGCCCGCCTTGGCTTCCCAAAGTGCTGGGATTACAGGCGTGAGCCACCAAGCCTGTCCGGATTTTTTTTATTTAGATAAAGTTCACATGTCCTAAGATTCACCCCATTAAACCGTACAATTCACTGTTTTTTAGCATATTTACAAAGATGTGCAATCATCACCACTATATAACACCCCAACATTTTAATCACCTCAGTGGGTTTTCGTAATTGGCTGGTATAAATATTTAGAATGTAAGATTAAGGTGGGGCGCGGTGGCTCAGGTCTGCAATCCCAGCACTTTGGAAGGCGGAGGAAGGCAGATCATTTGAGGTCAGGAGTTTGAGACCAATCTAGCCAACAACGTGAAACCTTGTCTCTAGTAAAAATACAAAAAAATTAGCTGCGCGTGGTGGCATACACCTGTAATCCCAGTTACTCAGCAGGCTGAGGCACGGGAATTACTTGAACCCATGAGGCAGAGGTTGCAGTGAGCCGAGATTGTGCCACTGCACTCCAGCCTGGGCGACAGAGCACGACTCTGTCTCAAAAAAAAGAAAAAAAAAAAAAGAATGTAAGATTAAAGTGAATACCTCCAGTTTTCACCATCACTTAACTAATGCATGCATTTATTGAAACATAACTTCCTATTTTAGGCAAATTGTTGTATTAAAAATTTATGTGATATAAAACAGGTATTCATATAAATTTTACTTAAGTATTCAATGAACACATAGATAACCTAAATTCTATTTTTTTTTGTTTTTTGTTTTTTTGAGATGGAGTCTGGCTCCGTTGCCCAGGCTAGAGTGCAATGTCTCAATCTCAGCTCACTGCAACCTCCCCCTCCTGGGTTCAAGGGATTCTCCTGCCTCAGCCTTCCGAGTAGCTGGGATTACAGGTACGTGCCACCATGCCCAGGTAATTTTTCTATTTTTTAGGAAAGGGTTTTCGCCAGGTCAGGATTTTGGTCAGGCTGGTCTCGAACTCCTGACCTCAACTGATCAGCAAACCTCGGCCTCCCAAAGTGCTGGGATTACAGACGTGAAGCACTGCACCTGGCCCAGAAAACCTAAATCCTTATTTATTCACCTGTCCTTACATTTTTTTTCTGGTTTGAAATAGCTGTTTATAAAAGCAACTCCATTAAAATTGGGGAAAGGACACGAACAGACACTTCTCAAAAGAAGGCATACATGTGGCCAACAAACACGGAAAAAAAGCTCAATATCACTGATAATTCGAGAAATGCAAATCAAAACCACATGAGATACCACCTCAGACTAGTCAGAATGGTGATCATTAAAAAGTCAAAAAACAAAAGATACTGGTGAGGTTGTGGAGAAAACGGAACGCTCTTACACTATTTGTGGGGGTGTAAATTAGTTCAGCCATTGTGGAAGACAGAGTGGCAATTCCTCAAAGCCCTAGAGGAAGAAATACCATTTGACCAAGCAGTCTCATTACTAGGTATATAGCCTCCAAAATATAAATCATTCTATTATAAAGATCCATGCACGCATATGTTCACTGCAGCACTATTCACAATAGCAAAGACATGGAATCAATCCAAATGCTCATCAATGATAGACTGGATAAACAAAATGTGGTACATATACACCATGAAATACCATGCAGCCATAAAAACGAACAAGATCATATGCTTTGCAGGGACATGGATGGAGCCGAAAGCCATTATTCTCAGCAAACTAAGGCAGGAACAGAAAACCAAATACCGCATGTTCTCATTTATAAGTGGGAGCTGACTGGTGAGAACACATGGACGCATGCGGGGAAACAACACACACTGAGGCCTGTCCGAGGGTTGGGGGTGGGAGGAGGGAGAGCATCAGGAAGAACAGCTAATGGATGCTGGGCTTCATAGCTAGATGATGGGATGATCTGCGCAGCAAACCACCATGGCACACAGTTTACCTATGTAACAACCCTCCACATCCTGCACATGTACCCCTGAACTTAAAAGTCGGGAAAAAAAAAAAAGAGAGGTAGCAGAGAAATTATCACCTTAATGAATTCCTTTCTTCACTTCTCATGTTGCCCCTCACTTTCCCTAATTTTCCTCGTTTTATCGTTTATAATATTTATTTCCTAAATAATCTACCTTGATGAGTATTTATAAGTGAGTGAGCTTGGCTTCTCAGTATTCGTCATTGTGGCTTTCATACTATCCTTTCACTTCTCCTTACTATACTTTTGCATAATAGTTGTCTAGTAAGTGTTTATGNAAGGTGTCAAGAATTTTTAAATTTTAAAACACCGATTTATCGGTAATCGAGGTTTTTTTGGATCTACTTCTTTAAGAAAAAAAACAAAACAAAACAGCGCACTTGAGACGCTCTCACGACACCTAGCTAAATTTACTGGGAACGCAGTCTAACGTCACCAAGGCCCACCTCCCGGGCCCTAGAAATCACTCTGTGGGAACAAGCTAGGGACTTTGATTTTGCTAGCCCTGCCCCTCTGAGCCCTTCGCCAAACTTCCGCGAGGGGGCGCCCGCCCCGCCATCCGCCGGGGCTCAGCACGCGGCCTTTTCCCAGCCAAGAGCCCCGTCATTGGTGGGCGCGGACCCCGAGCCGATCTCGCCTTATTAAATTACAGAAATCGGTATTAAAAAAAAAAAGGGCGGGGTGGACACTCCCTCTTTTCTGTTCTCACACCCTAGCTGATTCCCAGGTTTCGGGAAACTCCACAGGAAACGGAAATGGTCTCTCCCTGGCCAGCGCGCGCGCCGGGTTGCATCACCCGCCTCGCACAGGCCGGGCGGGGCGGGGGTTTGGTGGCTGCCCTCAGTATTGCCTGCACAAATATCTACTAGGTCTACGACGAATTGCTCCAGCAACTTTGCACCGTGTTTTCCAGTAAGCCTACCGACAGGCACTGTGCAGATTCAAGCGGAGAGAAGTCCAAGTAGTGAGGCCGCTGCTGAACCGGCCATCCTGAGCCCCTACTCGGCCTTCCCGCCTCCGCTTCCCCGCCCCGCACTAGGACCCCTGCAGACGATCAGGCGGCAGCCGGGGTGACTTCCTTCCTCTTCTGGCAACATGGCGGGCGGAGAAGCCGGAGTGACTCTGGGGCAGCCGCATCTTTCGCGTCAGGATCTCACCACGTTGGTGAGGTTTTGCTTGGGGAGGATGCAGAGTGAGCTCGGGAGTGGAGATGACCGAGCCTCCCGGTGGCATTGGTACTAGTCAGTGTCGGCAGCATGGGTCAGGAGCCTGGATCAGGAGGGAGAACTGTAGCTGGGCGCCTTAAGCCATGCTCACGCCGCCTGTACCCAGGCCAGTCCACGATCTGGGCGCAGAGGTGTACGGTCGTGGGACTTCGAGCTTCTGGAGGATTCGGCTGGAAGTCTTGATGTTGATTGTCATGGTTTCAGCCTCTTAACGTCTGGGAAGGGAGTGTCTTGTCTGCATTACTTTTAGTGCTAATGTTCCCAAGATTGGGGGAGCCTCTGATCTCCAGATATCCCATAGTTGAGTGGAGGTGTAGTCTGTTGTGTAATGATGAAGGGCTCTTACAGCTTCCCAGCCATAGGAGTACAAAGTTACTGATAGAGGAAAGGCGCTTTAGAAGTAGTAGAAAGCTGTGCAGATGGTGGCGAGATGTAGATGGCAAACGTAAAGGCAAAGGAAAAGTTCTGATTTGTTTTATGTGCGGTGTTTTAAAATATATTTCATTGCAGGATGTTACCAAGTTGACGCCACTTTCACACGAAGTTATCAGCAGGCAAGCCACAATTAATATAGGTAAGAATAACTTAAGAAACCTGATCTTACTGATCTCCAACAATTAATTTTAACCTCACTTTTTGTGTGATTACCTGGATAATATGAGGATTCACATATTCAAGAAATAGATATTGAGTCCTTGTGAATAAAGCACCTGCTAGATTTGCGGGGGAAGGGAGCACAAAGAATGCTGCCCATGTCTAGCTTACAGACTTGGTAAGAAGAAAAAATGGAGACATAAGAAAAGTTTAATAGCATGAGACAGTATGTAGTCATACGTATCAGAAGTTTAAGGAAGAGGTGAAAATGTGGCTGTACTTGCCACACAGGATTATTTCAAGGGCCGAATTTATGAAAGTTTTATTTGATGTACAAGCTGCGATTAAGTAGAGGGTTTTTTTTTTTCTTAATTGGCACCTGGAACTTTAGAGGAGAAGTTACGTTGACCGAGTGTAAATTTTGGACATTTTGAGTTTGTACAAACAGCATAGTTAAAAGTAAGACTAGTTTTAACCTAGTTAAAAGTAAGACCCCACCATGAGGCTATTAAAGTTACAGTATTACAGTCTGGAGCTTTAATTTATTAATGCAAACAAAGCCCAAATAAGCCTACAGGCCTTAAACTACTGCCCCTGCATTAAAAATTTTGGTTGGGGTGACCTCGGAGCATAACTTAATCTCCGAACAACCTATGCTAAGACTGTACCAGTTAAAGTGAATTACTATGCATATATTGACCCAATAATTTGATCAGCGGAACAAATTACAATTAAACTTAGGTTGTTTCCTTGTTTGTTCACAAATCCCTTTTTGTTGTGTCAGGGCCCATCATACCTGTTTACTTTAATCTGGAAATGCTGGAAGGTTCCTTAGTATATAAAGTTCTGGCCAGGTGCAGTGGCTTATGCCTGTAATCCCAGCCCTTTAGGAGGCAGGTGGATTGCTTGAGTCCTGGGCAACATGGCCAAACCCCATCTCTACAAAAAATACAAAAAATTAGCTGTGTGTGGTGGTGCATGCCTGCAGTCCCAGCTACTAAGGAGGCCGAGGTGGGAGGATTGCTCCAGCCCAGGTGGTTGACGTTGCAGTGCGCTGTGATCAGAGCATTGCACTCCAGTCTGTCCCAGAGTATGTTTTTTAAGTAAAGCTGTTACATGGAAGTTTCTCTTCAGTCCTATATGAGAACACGTTTCTAGTAGGAAGGGGTATGGGGGAGGAAAAATGGAAATCACTGTTGGTTTTATGTTGATATTTACGGTAAGTTATGGCTTTGGCTTTATTTTATTTATTTTATTTTATTTTGTTTTGTGACAGTCTCGCTCTGTTGCCAGGCTGGCGTGCAGTGGTGTGATCTCGGCTCACTGCAGCCTCCACCTCCTGGGTTCAAACGAGTCTCCTGCTTCAGCCTCCCCGGTAGCTGGGACTACAGGCACGTGCCACCACGCCCAGCTAATTTTTGTATTTTTAGTAGAGATGGGGTTTCACCATGTTGGCCGGGATGATCTCGATCTCTTGACCTTGTGATCCAAAGTGTTGGGATTACTGGCGTGAGCCACCGTGTCCAGCCGGCTTTGGGTTTTCTACACTTAAAACTATTTGAAAAAATACTTGGTATGTAATTAAATACACATGAATTAATTTTTTGAACTTTGACCATAGGTACAATTGGTCATGTAGCTCATGGGAAATCCACAGTTGTCAAAGCTATTTCTGGAGTTCACACCGTCAGGTTCAAAAATGAACTAGAAAGAAATATTACAATCAAGCTTGGATATGCTAATGCTAAGGTAAGCTGTGTACTGTGAAACGAGAAACTAACTTTAATTGTTGTGCAGATAATAGATCAAAATCTTTTTTTATTGAAATTTTAGATTTATAAACTTGATGACCCAAGTTGCCCTCGGCCAGAATGTTATAGATCTTGTGGAAGCAGTACACCTGATGAGTTTCCTACAGACATTGCAGGGACCAAAGGGAACTTCAAATTAGTCAGGTGACTTCTTTTTTGCTAAGCACACTACACTTTATATTTTATTGTCTTCTGTTTTGTACTTTTGAAATATTGAGATGTTAAACAATGAACCTAATTGCTAAATGGTTTTGTTGTTTTCCATTGTTTTATGTTTTATGGCAAATCTGAAAAGTCAAGCATCTAAACCTAAGTTAAAATACTTACCTGCAATTTCTCCAAACTAAAAGTATCACTTAAACAAAATAGAAAACAACTCATTGGATTGAAGAGATTCTTTCTGTAGGCTTCCTGAATTTCTTTTAAACAGTGCTGTTTTTGTATATTAAATAGAGATGAACGGAGCCATTTCTAATTACTGCTGTAAAACACTTGAACTTGTTCCCCATCTATTTTCTGAATATGATTGCATACCTGGTTTTTTATCAGGATACTGACATCTGTCTAGTGATGTTTGTGGGGATTGGAGATGCCCTACAAGGAATGTTTAGATTGGGGCAGGGCTAGGACCAGGGAGAGACAAGTGAGGCCTTCACCTCAAGCCCAAAATTTAAGTGGGCCTGGGGGTGGAGGTATGCCAGAAAACTCAGTAATTAGGATAAATATTTTAATGCAGTTTTTTTGGAATTAGTGCAAAAAATGTGATAACAGAATATCAGAATTTTAAATAAAGGCAGACTCAATATTACTGAATTTGTTTCGTCTCTTGCTTCAGTATCACTTTCTGGCTCAGCATGGCATTGTCTTTTGTTTATGATTGATTTTTTGCATTAATTTTGACTTTTTAAAAATATTGAATGCATATATTTTTCTTTCTTTTTCTTTTCTTTCTTTTTTTTTGAGACTGTGTCTCTCTGTTGCCCAGGTTGGAGTGCAGTGGTGCGATCTCGGCTCACTGCAGCCTCCACTTTCTGGGTTCAAGCAATTCTCATGCCTCAGCCTCCCGAGTAGCTGGGATTACAGGCATGAGCCACCACGTCCAACTAGTTTGTATTTTTATTTATTTATTTATTTTTGAGAGGGAGTCTTGCTATGTCGCCAGGCTGGAGTACAGTGGCGTGGTCTCGGCCCACTGCAACTTCTGACTCCCTGGTTCAAGTTATTTTTCTGCCTTAGCCTCGGAGTAGCTGGGATTACAGGCACGCGCCACCACGCCCAGCTAATTTTTATATTTTTAGTAGAGACGGGGTTTTACCATGTTGGCCAGGATGGTCTCGATCTCTTGACCTTGTGATCCGCCTGCCTCGGCCTCCCAAAGTGCTGGAATTACAGGTGTGAGACACTGTGCCCAGCCTAGTTTTTATATTTTTAGTAGAGGTGGGCTTTCACCATATTGTCCAGACTCATCTCTATCTCCTGGCCTCAAGTGATCTGCCTGCCTCAGCCTCCCAAAGTGCTGGGATTACAGGCATGAGCCTCCATGCCTGGCCATTTTCCTTGATTACTGAGTTTTTTGGCATTCTCTTAAAGTTTGCGCTTGTCTCACTGTAGTCCTGGCCCTTAGTAGGGGATTAGCAAGCTTTTTCCACAAAGGGCCAGATGGTAAATATTTTCAGCTTTGCAAACCATAGAGTTTGTGTTGCTTCTGTTCTTCTATTACAGAAGCAGATGTAGGCAATATATGTATAAATAGGTATGGTGGTGGGCTAGATTTGGCCTAAGAGCTGACCTCTGTTTTAGATCATGACAATGTGAGCATATGATTAAAAAAAAAATTGTGACTCTGAATGAATACCATAGTTTTGTTTTAAAAAGGGCGGCCGTCTCTGTTTCAAATGGGCAATTCTAGTTTTCAAGGTGCTACAGGTATTTTGGAAATTTTTTTTTTTTTCCTTAGTAGAGGCCAGGTTTCACCAGTTGGTCAGGCTGGTCTCAAACTCCTGACCTCAGGTGATCCACCTGCCTCAGTCTCCCAAAGTGCTGGGATAAGTCATTATAAGTTTTAGCTTTCAAATCAATGACATTCTCAGTATATACTCTACACCATTATTCTATACCATTTTCACTTTCATTGGATTTGGGAGTTTCTTTATCTTCTGTTCTGCACATAACTAATTTAATTTGCTTTGTAATCTGCAGTGGTTTTAATCAGCTGGTGAACTTATTTCCAAGTTCTAGAAACACCGAGCCCTGTAACCATTTTATACCAATAAGATTATTTCCTAAGTTGATTTAACTTTAAAAAATCTATAACTAGCATGTTTAAGTAGTGACTGATGTTAAGGCTGATTGTTATTTCTCAATTGTTAGACATGTTTCCTTTGTTGACTGTCCTGGCCATGATATTTTGATGGCTACTATGCTGAATGGTGCAGCAGTGATGGATGCAGCTCTTCTGTTGATAGGTAAATACCTCACAATTGGTTTGGACAAATCAGTGTGGAGCAAATCCAAGATGAAGTATTTAAAGCGGAACTAAGGCCTTTAAGGATCATATCTATTACCTAAGGGTGACACGAATGGGAACTAACGTGTCATCCAGGATGACTTGCCTACCTACCAGCTATCACAAAATACTGAAAAAGATAGATTTGGGGCTGATAGCTTGTGAGAATTCTTGTGGTAGCATTTGAGAAAATGAAAAAAAGTCAGTAGTTCATTTTTCTCATTTAAATCACATGAGGTGATTTATTTAGTTTTAAATGTATGTGTAAAACTATTTGTGTTATGGTTTGTGTGTGTGTGTATGTCTGAATTGTCTACTGTGGAAGTATTTAAGATACAAATACCATTCATAATAAGTGCTGAAGTCGCCGGGCGCGGTGGCTCACGCCTGTAATCCCAGCACTTTGGGAGGCGGAGACGGGCGGATCACGAGGTCAGGAGATTGAGACCATCCTGGCTAACATGGTGAAACTCCGTCTCTACTAAAAATACAAAAAATTAGCCGGGCGTGGTGGTGCGCGCCTGTAGTCCCAGCTACTCGGAGGCTGAGGCAGGAGAATGGCATGAACCCGGGAGGCGGAGCTGGCAGTGAGCCGAGATCGTGCCACTGCCCTCCAGCCTGGGTGACAAAGCGAGACTCCGTCTCAAAAAAAAAAAAAAAACAGTGCTGAAGTCTAGGAATAAGTGGAGTTTTGAAGGGTAGCGTATGTATTGTTTCTTAACGTTAGCTGTCGAGAGATTTCATTACTATGGGATAAATTTTTTTAATTTTTATTTATTTATTTATTTTTGAGACGGAGTCTGGCTCTCTCGCCCAGGCTGGAGTGCAGTGGTGCCATCTCTGCTCGCTGCAAGCACCGCCTCCCGGGTTCACGCCATTCTCCTGCCTCAGCCTCCCGAGTAGCTGGGACTACAGGCACCCGCCACCACGCCTGGCTAATTTTTTGTATTTTTAGTGGAGACGGGATTTCACCATGTTAGCCAAGATGGTCTCGATCTCCTGATCTTGTGATCCACCCGCCTTGGCCTCCCAAAGTGCTAGGATTACAGGCGTGAGCCACGCCAAGCCTGGGATAAAATTTTTTAAAAGCGCCGGATGTGGTGGCTCACGCCTGTAATCCCAGCACTTTGGGAGGCTGAGGCGGGCGGGTCATGGGGTCAGGGGATTGAAACCCTCCCTGCTAACATGGGGAAACACCGTCTCTACTAAAAATACAAAAAATTAGCCGGGTGTGGTGGCGGGTGCCTGTAATCCCAGCTACTCGGGAGGCTGAGGCAGGAGAATGGCGTGAACCTGGGAGGCGGAGCCTGCAGTGAGCTGAGATCGCGCCACTACACTCCAGCCTGGGTGACAGAGCAAGACTCCGTCTCAAAAAAAAAACAAAAAACAAAAACATCAGCCGGGTGTGGTGGCACATGTCTGTAATCCCAGCTACTCGGGAGAATCTCTTGAACCCGGGAGGCAGAGGTTGCGGTGAGCCAGGATCGCGCCATTGCACTCTAGTCTGGTCAACAAGAGCGAAAACTACATCTCAAAAAAAAAGCGACTGGGCATGGTAGCTCATGCCTGTAATCCCAGCACTTTGGGAGGCTGAGGCAGATGGATCACTTGAAGTCAGGAGTTCAAGACCAGCCTGGCCAATAGGGTGAAACCCTGTCTCTATTAAAAGTACAAAAAATTAGCCAGGCATGGTGGTGCATGCCTATAATCCCAGCTACTTGGGAGGCGGAGGCACGAGAGTCACTTGAACCCAGGAGGCAGAGGTTGCAGTGAGCCGAGATCGAGCCATTGCACTCCAGCCTGGGTGACAGAAGGAGACTTGGTCTTGAAAAAAAAAAAAAAAAGCTGGGCGCGGTGGCTTACACCTATAATCCCTGCACTTTGGGAGGCCAAGGCAGGTGGATCACTTGAGGTGTCAGGAGTTTGAGACCAGTCTGGTCAACATGGTGAAACCCTGCCTCTATTAAAAGTACGAAAATTAGCCAGGCGTGGTGGGGCACACCTGTAATCACAGCTACTCAGGAGGCTGAGGCAGGAGAATCGCTTGAACCCGGGAGGCAGAGGATGCAGTGAGCTGAGGTGACGCCACTGCACTCCAGCCTGGGTGACAGAGACAGAGTGAGACTCAGTCTCAAAAAAAAGAAAAAAAGATTTTTTTTTAAAGCATGCCATGTCGGTATAGTCAGGACACTTGAACATCACGACTTGAGGAGGTTAATCATTGGAGTCCTCAACAAAACATGCCCATTTCTTTATAATACACTGTGGGTTATCTTTGCAGTTAGCATTCTTCCCTCCCTCGGTTGAAGAATAGCCTCTGATATTAGTTAAAATTCATGGACAGTATTAGGTGCCTTTCCCTTTTAATTACTGTCTACTTCTCAAGAGCTTGACTGGGCCAGAACATTTCTAAGACTGGAGAGAGTTAGAGGGCTATACCCCATACCTGAGCAGAAACTGAGTACAGACCCTGAGAAAAGTCAAACTTAATTGATTTTAAGCTTCTTGCTCAGGACCAGGATTGGGAGCCAGACAATTGGGAGGTTCCAGTGAACGCAGGCAACAGAGGGTGAAGCAGGGCCAAACGGTGGATACCTGGCAATAATATCTAGGAATGTTGCCTTCATTAGGGTTAGAACATTGAGAAGTCTCCTTTATTAGATACCAACTTCTTTTGGCGGGGGGGAGTGGGTGGCAAAAGAGACTCAAAATGTACCATTTTATGTATTTAAAGTGTACAGTTTAGTGGCATTAAGTACATTGACAATTTTGTACAACATAGTGTTTGTAGTTTCACCACTATCTAGTTCCAGAACTTTTATATCACCACAAAAGGAAGCCCCATGCCCATGAAGCATCCATTCCCATGTTTTCCTCCCCCAGCCCCTAGCAACCAATAATCTGCTTTCTCTCTTTATGGATTTGCCTGCCTGTTCTGGATATTTCCAGCTATTCTTATAGGTATCTTTTTTATTCTTCATCAACTAGCTGGTAATGAATCTTGTCCTCAGCCTCAGACGTCTGAACACCTGGCTGCTATAGAGATCATGAAACTGAAGCATATTTTGATTCTACAAAATAAAATTGATTTGGTAAAAGAGAGTCAGGCTAAAGAACAATACGAGCAGATCCTTGCATTTGTCCAAGGTAAGAAGCCATAATATGTAATAAATCTGTGAATCACTTTGAGAGGCATTTACTCTGGATACCAGATGTTAAATTAACTTTTAATATATTATCTAAAACAAGGTAAACCTATGAGTCTTAAGCTTTATCGCCCTACCTACTGCTTGTTAGCAACCTGATACAACTAATGAAATCTATGATTCTGAATTTAATATACTAAACTGTATTTTGCTGGCAGCAAGTTAGAACTGGGGTTATTTTCTGGAAACTTTATCGATCAGATTAAAAAAAAATCTCAGTGATAGTAAAATGAATAAAATATTTTTTTTTTTTTTTTTTTTTTTTT
>NW_016825477.1:4946-8206 GCF_001698545.2 Rhinopithecus bieti | reverse complement strand
GCTCAGCTGAAATACAATATTGAAGTTGTTTGTGAGTACATAGTAAAGAAAATTCCAGTACCCCCAAGAGACTTTACTTCAGAGCCCCGGCTTATTGGTAAGTGATAGGATTTGCCTTTAACTCTTAATCTGATCTTTTCCACATTGGTGATTCCTCTTCAAGGATGTTTATTAATATTTCCTCTTTCTGCAGAGGTGATAATTCATACAATTTTTTTGAAATCAATTCTGAGATTGTATTAGTAGTGCTAGATTGTATTACTGAATGAGGGACAGAGTCCTGAACACAATAAGAGCTGTTAACCTAGGCCGGGCACGGTGGCTCACGCCTATAATCCCAGTACTTTGGGAGGCCAAGGAAAGTGGATTACCTAAGGTCAGGAGTTTGAGACCAGCCTGACCAGTATGGTGAAACCGTGTCTCTACTAACATACAAAAAATTAACTGGGCATGGTGGTGGGCGCCAGTGATCCCAGCTACTCAGGATGCTGAGGCAGGAGAATCACTTGAACCCGAGAAGCAGAGGTTGCAGTGAGCTGAGATCGTGCCACTGCACTCCAGCCTGGGCAACAAGAGTGAAACTGCGTCTCAAAAAAAACTAAAAACAACTGTTAACCTTTCTGTGCTCAATATATGGTACATGATCAAGATGGAGTAATACAGTATTCTCTATGGAATCATAATGTTTTAGTCAGGGTGTTCGAACTTCCTGACTAAAACATCATACAGATGATTTTGTTGTTCAATTAACGAAGAACTGATACTGATAAAATTTGATCACCTAGGCGTGTGTTTCCTACACAAGGATGTAGAAACCTTCTCGAAACAGACATTTGAGCTCCTCTGGGCCTTCATCCAGGCTCCTGGTGTTTAGTAGGAAATACTTTCCGAAGTGCAGGTCATGTAGTCCTAGTATTTTGTAGTTATAAAACTGAATTGTTCTTACAGGAGTTATAGAGGTATGTAAAGAAAATGTCCATAATCTCTCTGTCTTCAAGTTCTAGTCCCTTAGCCCTAAAGTCAGCAAAGTTAACATTTGCTGTCCATTTTTCCCACACTTTTCTCATTGTTCATATCATCATGTATAAACATATACACAGGCTGAGCATGGTGGCTTTCACCTGTAATCCCAGCACTTTGGGAGGCTGAGGTGGGAGGATTGCTTGAGGCTAGGAGTTTGGGACCATCCTGGGCATCAAAGGAAGACCCCGTTTCTACAAAATAAAATACTATAGCTGGGTGCAGTGGTGTGTACCTATAGTCCCAACTACTTGGTAGGCTGAGGCAGGAAGATCGCTTGAGCCCACAAATTTGAGGCTATAGTGAGCTATGATTGTGCCACTGCACTCCAGCCTCTATGATAGAGGGAAAAAGAAATCCATATACAGACATTGATTATTTTATTTTCTTTATGGAAGTGGGATTATATTATGCATGTAATTTTTATAACTTTTCTTAATAGTATATGAGGGTCATCCTTCCAGATCATTGCATACAGCTCCAACATTATTAATAGTTGCGTGATGCTCTATAATACTGGTATACCATATATGCCGCTTGTTAACAAACTTAAGTTATTTTCATTTTTCCCATCATAAGTAAGGCTGCATAAGCATTGGGATAATAATAGATTTTGTTACAAAGGCACCCCTTTGGTATAAATCTCAAATGGCCACTATTTTCGAAACGTTAACATGGAAAATATTATTTCTTCTAAAGTTAAAATTAACAGAACTGACTTTAATTTGTTTTATTTTATTTTAGTTATTAGATCTTTTGATGTCAACAAACCTGGCTGTGAAGTTGATGACCTTAAGGGAGGTGTAGCTGGTGGTAGTATCCTAAAAGGAGTATTAAAGGTAAAACGGGTTTTGGTTGTTGTGATTTTGGTTTTGTTGTTGTTGTTGTTGTTTGTTTGTTTTACCTTTGTCTTAATCAGGAAAAAAGTATGGACAATTCAAATTGAAAAATAAAATTTTTTCCATGGTTTCTGGCATTTGATATTTTTTAATATTCTTTTTTTCCATCTTCAAACTTCACCTCTCCCCACCCTTCTAGACCTCTGAATCCACTCTACCTTCATGAGATCCACCTTTTTAGCTCCCACATATACAGATGAGTGAGAATGTGTGATGTTTGTCTTTTTGTGCCTGGCTTCTTTTACTTAAAATGGTCTCCAATTCTAGATATGTTGCTGCAAATGGCAGAATTTCTTTATTTTTTATGGCTGCATAATACTCCGTTGTATATATATGCTGCCTTTTCTTTTTTTCTTTTTCTTTTTTTTGAGGTGGAGTCTTGCTCTGTCGCCCAAGCTGTAGCGATCTCGGCGCACTGCAACCTTCACCTCCCGGGTTCAAGCAATTCTCACTGCCCCAGCCTCCCAAGTAGCTGGGATTACAGGCACCTGCCACCAAGCCCAACTAATTTTTGTATTTGTAGTAAAGACGGGGTTTCACCATGTTGGCCAGACTGGTCTTGAACTCTTGACGTCAGGTAATCCACCCGCCTTGGCCTCCCAAAGTGCTGGGATTACAGGCGTGAGCCACTGCGCCTGGCCTATATGCTGCATTTTCTTTATCCATTCATCTGTTCATGGGCACTTAGGTTGATTCCATATTTGGCTATTGTGAACTGTGCTGCAATAAACATGGGAGTGCAGATACCTCTTTGATATATTACTTCCCTTTCTGTTGAATGTATACCCACTAGTGAAATTGATGGATCATATGGTAGCTCTATTTTCATATTTTCAGGTTTTCAAGGAACCTCCATATTGTTCTCCATGGTAGCTGTACTAATTTACATGCCCTGATAATAGTTTTTTTTTTTTTTTAAGTGCATTGGCATGATCTCAGCTCACTGCAGCCTCCACTTCCTGGGTGCAGGTGGTGATTCTCCTGCCACAACCTCCCGACTTGCAGGGACTACAGGCACTCGCAACCTCCCCCGGCTAATTTTTTTTTTTTTTTTTTTTTTTGAGACGGAGTCTGGCTCTGTCGCCCAGGCTGGAGTGCAGTGGCCGGATCTCAGCTCACTGCAAGCTCCGCCTCCCGGGTTTACGCCATTCTCCTGCCTCAGCCTCCGGAGTAGCTGGGAGTACAGGCGCCCGCCGCCTCGCCCGGCTAGTTTTTTTCTTTTTGGATTTTTAGTAGAGGGGTTTCACCGTGTTAGCCAGGATGGTCTCGATCTCCTGACCTCGTGATCCGCCCGTCTCGGGCTCCCAAAGTGCTGGGATTACAGGCTTGAGCCACCGCGCC
>NW_016825477.1:0-3161 GCF_001698545.2 Rhinopithecus bieti | reverse complement strand
TTGGAGATGGAGTCTCGCTGTGTCCTCCAGGCTGGAGTGCAGTGGCGCAATCTTGGCTCACTGCAACCTTCACCTCCCAGGTTCAAGCAATTCTTCTGCTTCAGCCTCCCGAGTAGCTGGGACTACAGGCACATGCTGCCAGGCCCAGCTAAGATTTTTGTATTTTAGTAGAGACAGGGTTTCATTGTGTTGCCCAGGCTGGTCTCGAACTCCTGAGCTCAGGCAGCCCCCCACCTTGGCCTTTCAAAGTGCTAGGATTACAGGCGTGAACCACGGTGCCCGGCCATTGCTTTTGTGTATATTTTGCAAATGGGAAATTACCTACAAATGTCAGTTGAATGATGTCAGATCGTATTTCCAATGATGTAGAAATAAAAGAAAATAAATTTCTTTGTGTAGCAATCACTGAAATGATTTAAAACTTTTTTAGTCCCTTGCAACTTACTGTGTTACTCAATACCCAGAAAATGAAAGATTCAGTGAGAATTAGAGGGGTGTATGTACCTTTAGATTAAAGAAGAAAATGTTTGGTAAGGAAACAGTTTATTCTTCACCAAACAAGCTGTGTCTCTGGTTGAAAATTTTAAAAGGAAATAAAAGAAAACAAAAAAACGAAAAAGAGTTTACCAGATTGGCTGGGCGCAGTGGCTCACGCCTGTGATCCCAGCAATTTGGGAGGCTGAGGTGGATGGATCGCTTGAGCTCAGGAGTTTGAGACCAGCCTGGGCAACATGGTAAGACCCTGTCTCTACTAAAAATACAAAAGTTAGCTGGGTGTGGTGGCCCACGCCTGTAATCCCAGCTACTCGGGAGGCTGAGGCACGAGAATCGCTTGAACCCAGGAGGCGGAGGGTAAGCCAAGATCACACCAGTGCACTCCAGCCTGGGTGACAGAGTGACACTCTGTCTCAAAAAAAAAAAAAAAAAACAAGAAAAAAAGAGTTTACCAGGTTGGGCGTGGTGGCTCATGCTTATAATCCCAGTGCTTTGGGAAACCGAGGTGGGAAGATTGCTTGAGACCAGGAGTTTGAGACCAGCCTAGGAAACCGTGAGATGCCGTTTCTCCAATCAAATAGTAAAATAAACTTGATTTGGTGCCTGTAGTTCCATCTATCATTTTATCCTTTGTGTGCATGTGTGTGGTAAACAAGGGAGATCTGGTAACTTTTAAAATTTAACTTAAGGAACTTTTATTTATTTATTTATTTTTTTGAGGCAGAGTCTTATTCTGCCACCCAGACTAGAGTGCAGTGATATGATCTCGGCTCGCTGCAGCCTCTGCCTCCTGGGTTCAATTAATTCTCGTACCTCAGCCTCCCGAGTAACTGGAACTACAGGCACATACCACCACAGCCAGCTAATTTTTGTATTTTTAGTAGAGATGGGGTTTCGCCATGTTGGCCAGGCTGGTCTCGAACTTCTGTTCTCAAGTGATCCACCCTCCTTGGCCTTCCAAAATACTGGGATTACAGGCGTGAGCCACCGCACTTGGCCTATACTGTAATGATAACCCCCATAGAGCCATCACTCAGCTTCAGCAGTTATTAATGTTTTACCAATCTTGGCTGGGTGCGGTGGCTCATGCCTGTATTACCAGCACTTCTGGAGGCCGAGGTGGATGGGTCACCTGAGGTCAGGAGTTCGAGAAACCTGTCTCTACTAAAAATACAAAAAATAAAAAAATTAGCCATGGCAGCACATATCTGTAATCGCAGGTCGCAGTGAGCCGAGATCACACCACTGCACTCCATCCAGCCTGGGCGACAGAGAGACTGTGTCTCAACAACAGCAGCAAAAAAAACTTTTCCAAATCAATCTTGCTCCATCTATATATCTTCTTTCCCCTACTCCCCTCAAGACATAGCTAGAATATTTTGAAGTAGACCCCGGGAATCATATGTAGTCTATTTTTTTGAGAGTCTCACTCTGTCACCCAGGCTGGAGTGCAGTGGCGCGATCTCGGCTCACTGCAACCTCTGCCTCTGGAGTTCAAGTGATTCTCCAGTAGCTGGGATTACAAGTGTCTGCCACCACGCCCGGCTAATTTTTGTATTTTTAGTAGAGATTGGGTTTTGCCATGTTGGCCAGGCTGGTCTTGAACTCCTGACCTTAGGTAATCCTCCAACTTGAACCTCCCCAAGTGCTGGGATTATAGGCGTGAGCCACCGCGCCCAGCCCATATGTAGTCTTTAATTATCTTTTCGATCAGTCTTTCAGGGGAGAAATGGCATGCAAATACTCTGCGAACTACTCATTTAAAATTTTGTATTCTTTCAGTCTTTGTTAAGGATATTCAGACTCATTTTGAGTTCACTTATTATCTCTATTTGCCCTTTGTTTAGAATTTATTTTTATTGTTTTCAAGACCAGGTCAGTAATACTTACATCTCCTGCATTAAGTTCTCAGCCAAGCCATCATTCCTAGAAAATCAGATTTCTAAACCCTTTGTTTAGAATTTAAATCAAGAGAATCTTTCTGTTCTCATTTGCCCAGTCATCTCATGAGTGTACATTTCTATTTGTCTAGATAAAACAGGCATTTTCTTGTGCCTATATAGCTATTGTATGAGTATGAAAATAAAAGTAAGAAAGTGTGTAGGTATGTGCTGTGCTTATATGGCTTTGGGGTATGTAATTCACTTTTTTTGTTTTTTGGGAGATAGAGTCTCACTTTGTCACCCAGGTTGGAGTGCAGTGGTGCGATCTCTGCTCACTGCAACCTCCGCCTCCTGGGTTCAAGTGATTCTCCTGCCTTAGCCTCCTGAGTAGCTGGGACTACAGGCACACGCCGCCACACCTGGCTAATTTTTTATATTTTAATAGAGACGTGGTTTCACTGTGTTGCCCAGGCTGGTCTTGAACTCCTGAGCTCAGGCATCCACCCGCCTCAGCCTACCAAAGTGCTGGGATTACAGGTGTGAGCCACCGTGCCTGGCCGACTAATTCACTTTATAGGTGTTTTAGGAAATAAAAAATTGAGCTGTATACATCTTATTTTTATATTAGGAGTTGGAACAAAATTGACCCCACTTTGTGCCGGGCTGACAGAATGGTGGGACAAGTACTTGGTGCAGTCGGAGCTTTACCTGAGATATTCACAGAATTGGAAATTTCCTATTTCCTGCTTAGACGGCTTCTAGGTGTACGCACTGAAGGAGACA
>NW_016825476.1:0-226 GCF_001698545.2 Rhinopithecus bieti | reverse complement strand
ACACACATATATACACACACATATATACACACACACACATATATATACACACACACATATATACACACACACATATATACACACACACATATATACACACACATATATATACACACACATATATATACACACACATATATACACACACATATATACACACACACACATATATATACACACACACATATATACACACACACACACATATACACACACACATATATAC
>NW_016825475.1:18608-28300 GCF_001698545.2 Rhinopithecus bieti | reverse complement strand
CCCTGGCTAGGAAAAGGGATACCCTTCACCCTTGCGCTTCCCAGGTGAGGCAATGCCTCGCTCTGCTTCAGCTCTCGCTGGTCGGGCTGCAGCAGTTGACCAGCACCGATTATCCGGCACTCCCTAGTGAGATGACCCCAGTACCTCAGTTCAAAATGCAGAAATCACCGGTCTTCTGTGTCGCTCGCACTGGGAGTTGGAGACTGAAGCTGTTCTATTCGGCCATCTTGCTCCGCCCCCCGAGAATAGTAGTCAAAAGTAAGATTTAATTCTGTTAGACGAATCCACACATCACTAAGCAGTTTGACAGATAGGTCTTTTCTAGTTTCTATATGGGAATATTTGGTTTTTCCCCACACGGCCTCAACGGGCTCCATATTCTAAAAACAGAGTATTTCCAACGTGATGAATCAAAAGAGAGGCTTAACTCTGTGAGATGCTTCCACGCATCACCAAACAGTTTCATTCACATATACTTTCTTTCTAGTGTTTCTGTGGGGATTTTCAGTTTTTTTCCCTAGACCTCATTGGGCTCTGAAACATCCATTCACAGATTCTACATGAAGAGAGTATCCAACCTGCTGAAGTAAAAGAACAGTTCAACTCTTTTAGATGAATCTACACGTCACCAAGCCGTTTCAAAATAGTTTCTTTCCAATTTCTATCTGAAGTTATTTGGTTTTTCTACATTTGCATCAACAGACTCTGAAAAGTCCCTTTGTAGATTCTATGAAAAGAGTGTTTTCAATCTGCTGAATCAAAAGAAATGCTTAACTCTGCGAGATTAATCCACAAATCAACAAGCAGTTTCTCAGATAGCTTCTTTCTACTTTTCATCTGGGGATGTTAAGTTTTTCTTTTAGGCCTCAATGGATGCTTAAATGTGCTTTAACAGATTCTACAAAAAGAGTGTTCCAACCTGCTAATTTAAGATAAAGTTTTAACTCTGTGAGATGAATCTACACATCACAAGCAGTTTCACAGATAGCTTCTTTATAGTTTTCATCTGGGGACGTATGGTTTTTCCTCATAGACCTCAATGGGCTCTGAGATGTCCCTTCACAAATTCTACAAAAAAGTGTTTCCAACCTACTGAATCAAAAGAAAGATTATGGTGTGTGAGATGAATCCAAACATGACAAAACAGTTTCACAGATAGATTCTTTTTAGTTTATATGTGGAGATATTCAGTTCCTCCCTACAGGCCTCAAAAACTCCCGAATGTTTTCTCACTGATTCTACCAGAAGAGTGTCCCCAACCTGCTGAATCTAAAGAAATAGCTTTTTTGAAGTACGTATCTGGTGATATTCGTTTTTTCTCTCCACCTTAGGCTTCAAAGGGCTCCAAAATGTCCCATCCAGAATCTACACTAAGAGTGTTTCCAATCTGCTGAGTCAAAAAAGGATTTAACTCTGTGGAAGAATTGACACATCACCAAGCAGCTTTACAGTGATCTTCTTTTTAGTTTTTGTCTGGGGATATTCATTTTTTTTCCCTATAGGCCTCAATGGACTCCCAAATGTTCTTTCACAGATTATACACAAAGAGTGTTTCCATCCTGCTGAATCAAAAGATTGGTTTAACACTGCAATACAAATCCACAGATCAGCAAGCAGTTTCAGGGACAGCTTTATTCTCATTTTTTCCTGGGGTATTTCATTTTCCACACAGATGTCAATGGGCTCCAAAATATCCTTTCACAGATTCTTCAAAATGAGCATCAGCAATGTACTAAATCAAAAGAAAGGTTTCTCTCTGTGAGATGAATCCAAGCATCACCAAGTGGCTTCGCAGATAGTTTCTTTCTAGTTTTTATCTGGGAATATTCAGTTTTATCCCATAGGCATCAATGGGCTCCCAAATATCTTTTCCTGATTCTACAAAAAGAGTGTATCCAACCTGCTACATCAAAAGAAACTTTTAACTCTGTGAAATGAATCTGCACATCACTAAGCAGTATCACAGATGGTTGCTTTCTAGTTATTTTTCTGGGTATATTGGGTTTTTCCCCTTAGGTCTCAATGGGCTTTGAAAAGCCCATCTGCAAATTCTGAAAAAGAGTGTTTTCAACCTGCTGAATCAGAGGAAAGACCTAACTCTGTGAGATTAATCTACACATCACCAAGCAGTTTCAAAGATAGTTTCTTTCTAGTTTTACCTGGGGATAACCAGTTTTCCCTTCACAGCTTTTACAAAAAGAGTGTTTCCAACCTGCTGAATCAAAAGAAAGGTTGAGCTCTGTGAGATGAATTCACACATCTCAAAGCAATTTCATAGATGGCTTCTTTCTAGCTTTTATCTGGGGATATTGTTTTCCCCATAGACCTCAATGGGGCCTCAAGTGTTCCTACACATATTCTACAAAAAGAGTTTTAACCTACTGACTCAAAAGAAAGGTTTAACTCTGTGAGATTAACCCACACATCACCAAGTAGTTTCACAGGTAACTTCTTTCTAGATGTTGTGTGGGGATATTTGGTTTTTCACCATAGGCCTCAATGGACAACAAAATGTCTCTTCGCAGAATCCACAAAAAGAGTTTTCCAACCTGCTGAATCAAAAGAAAGTTTTAATTATTTGACATGGATCCACACATCATCAAGCAGTTTCACACATACTTCCTTCTAGCTTTTATCTGGGGGTATTTGGTTTTCCCATAGACCTCCATGGGCTCCCAATGGTGAAATCACATATTGTTCACAAAGATTATCTCCAACCTGTTGAATCAAAATAAATAAATAAATAAAAGTTTAACTCTGGGAGATTTATCAGATTTATCCACACATCACAAAGCAGTTTTACAGATAGACATTTTTGTAGTTTTTTTTTTTTTCTGGAAATATTTGTTTTTTCCCAATAGGCCTCAAAGGACTCCAAAATGTCTTTTTCAGAACTTCTACAAAAGAAAGTGTTTGCAACAACCTGAATCAAAAGAAAATTTCAGTCTGTGAGATGAATCTATGCATCTCCAAGCAATTACATAATTAGTGTCTTTCTAGTTTTTTGGGGGGGATATTCAGTTTTTCTTCTTAGGCCTCAGTGTTCTCCCAAATATCCTTTTGCAGAATCTATAAAATGCTTGTTTTCAACCTGCAGAATCAAAAGAAAATGTTATTTCTGTGAGATGAATCCAAACATCACCAAGCAGTTTCACAGATAGATTCTTTCTAGTTTGTATCTGTGGATTTTCTGTTTTTTCTCCAGGCCTCAAGGGACTCCAAAATGTCCCTTCATAGATTCTACAAAAATAATGTTTACAACCTGCTGAATCAAAAGTAAAGTTTAACTCTGGGAGAAGAATGTACATATCACCAAGTAGTTTCACAGATACCATTTTCTACTTTTATCTTGGGATATTCAATTTCTCCCCATACATTTCAATTGCATTTCCAATCAGCTGAATCAAAAGAAAGTTTTAACTCAAAGAGATGAATCCACACATCACAAAGCAGTTTCACATATAACTTCTTTTAGTTTTATTGGGGATATTCGGTTTTCCCCATAGGTCTCAGTGGGATCCCAAATATTCCTTTGCAAATCTACAAATAGTGTGTTTTCAAACTGCTAAATCAAGAGAAAGGCTTAACTCTGTTAGACGAATCCACACATCACCAAGCAGTATCACAGACACCTTCTTTCTAGTTTTTATTTCTGGACATTTTGTTTTTAACCATAGTCCTCAAAAGCTCCAAAATGTCCCTTCACAGATTCTACAAAAGAGTGTTTCTAACGTGCTGTATCAAACGAAAGGTTTAACTCTGTGAGTTGAATCCACACATCAGCAGGCAATTTCACAGATAGCTTTCTTCTAGTTTTTTTCTGGAAATATTCGAATTCTCCCCATAGGCTTCAATGGGTTTTCTAATGTCCCTTTGAAGATACCACCTTAAGAGTGTATCCAACCTGCTGAATCAAAGAAGAGTTTAACTCTGTAAGATCAATACACACATCACCAAGCAGATTCACAGATAGCTTCTTTCTAGTTTTATCTGGGGATATTTGGTATTTCCCCAGCCCATTTCCCTCAATGAACTCTCAAAAGTTCCCTCACAGATTCTACAAAAAGCTAGTTTCCAACCGCTGAATCAAAAAAAAAAAAAAAGAAAAAAGTCTTTACTCTGTGAGATGAATCCACACATCACCAAGCAATTTCACGGATAGCTTCTTTCTAGTTTGTATCTGGGGAGTTTTGATTTTTGCCAAAAGATATCAATGGACTCCCAAATGTCCCCTTGCAGATTCTACAAAAAGCGTGTTTCCAACCTGCTGAATCAAGATGAAAGTTTAATTCTGTGAGATAAATCCACACATCACTAAGCAGTTTCAGAGATAGCTTCTTTCCAGTTTATATCTGGAGAGATTCGGTTTTTCCTTTAGATCTCAATGAGCTCTCAAATGTCCTTTTGCAGTTTCTACAAAAAGAATGTTTCCAATATACTGAAATGAAACAAATATTTACTTCTGTGAGAATCCAAACATTAAGAAACATTGTCACAGATAGTTTCTTTACCATTTTTATCTAGCGATATTTGGTTTTTCCCCATGGGCATCAATGGGTTTCCAAATGTTTCTTCATATATTCTGCAAATAGAGTGTTTCCAGCCTACTGAATCAAAAAAAGTTTTAACTCTGTGAGAGAAATCCACACATCACCAAGCAGTTTCACAGATAGCTTCTTTCTAGTTTGTATCTGGGAATTTTTGGTTTATTTTGCTAGGCCAAAATGGATTCAAAAATTGCCCTTTGCAAATTCCGCAAAAAGAGTGCTTTGAGCCATGTACGGTGGCTCATACTTGTAATCCCAGCACTTTGGGAAGCCAAGGTAGGTGGATCAGGTCAGGAGATCAAGACAATCCAGGCTAAAATGGTGAAACCCCATCTCTACTAAAAACAAAAACAAAAAACAAACAAACAAACAAAAAACTTAGCCAGGCGTGGTCATGGGCTCCTGCAGTCCCAGCTACTCGGAAAGCTGAGGCAGGAGAATGGCGTGAACCTTGGAGGTGGATCTGGCAGTGAGCCAATATCACACCACTGCACTCCAGCCTGGGTGACACAGCAAGACTCCATATCAAAAATTTAAAAAAGAGTGTTTTGAACCTGCTGAATCAACTGAAGGTTTTAAATAGGTGAGATGAATGCACAGATCACCAAGCAGTTTCACAGATAGCTTCTGGAGATTTTTGGCTTATTCCCCTAGGACTCAAAGGACTCAAAATGTCCCTTCGCAGATTCTACAAAAGAGTGTTTCCAACCTCCTGAATCCAAAGAAACATTTATCTCTGTGAGGTGAATCCACACTTCTCAAAGCAGTTTCACAGATAGCTCCTTTCTAATCTTTATCTAGGGATATTCTTTTTTTTTTTTCTACATAGGCCTTGATTGGCTTTCAAATGTTATTTTGTAGATTATATAAAAAAAAGTTTTCCAATCCGCTGAATCAAATGAAATGTTTAACTCTATGTGATGAATCCACTCATCACAAAGCAGTTTCAAAGAAAGCCTAGCCTCTTTCTAGTTTTATCTGGGGATATTCATTTTTGTTTTTGTTTTTTTCCCCATAGGCCTCAATAAGCTACCAAATGCCCCTGCATAGATTCTACAAAAAGAGTGTTTCAAGCCTGCTGAATCAAAAGAAAATTTTAACACTGTGAGATCAATCCACACATCTCAAAACAATTTCACAGATATTTTCTATCTAGTTTTTAACTGGGGATATTAGGTCTTTCCCCATCAGTGACAATGCATTCCCAAATGTCCCTTTGCAGATTGCACAAAAGAGTGTTTGCAACCTGCTGAATCAAAAGAAAGATTTAACTCTGTGAGATGAATCCACACATCATTAAGGAGTTTCACAGATAGCTTATTTCTAGTTTTTATCTGTGGATATTAAGTTTTTCCCCATAACTCTCAAGGGATGCCGAAAAGTTTCTTTGCAGATTATACAAAAGAAGCGATTTCAAACTGTGAATCAAAAGAAAGAGTTACCTATGTAGGATGAATCCACACATCAAAAGTGGTTTAACAGATAGCTACTTTCTAATTTTTATGTAGGGATATCTAATTTTCCCCGTAGGCCTCAATGGGCTCCCAAATTTCCCCTTGCAGATTCTACAATAAGGGTTTTCCAACGTTTTGAATCAGAAGAAAGTTTTACCTTTGTGAGATGAATATACACAAGTTGCAAAGCAGTTTCACAAATAGCTTCTTTATACTTTTTTATCTGAAAATATTCTGTTTTTCTCTGTAGGCCTCAATGGGGTACAAATATTGCTTCACAAAGTCTACTAAAAGAGTGTTTCCAATCTGACAAATTAAAAGAAAGGCTTAACTCTGTGAGATTAATCTGCACATGCAATTGGCCTCAATGGTCTTCCAAATGTCTCTTCACCAGTGGATATTCAGTTTTTCCCTGTAGGACTCAATGGGCTTTGAAATGTCAATTCCCAAATTTTACAAATAGAGTGTTTTCAAATTTATAAATCAAAGGAAACGTTCAACTCTGTGAAATAAATCCACAAATTACAAATCAGCTTCACAGATAGCTGTTTTCTAGTTTTAATCTGAGGATATTTTGTTTTTCCCCATATGCCTCAATGGGCTTCGAAAAGTCCCTTCACAGATTCTAAAAAATAATGTTTCCAACCTGGTGAATGAAAAGAAAGGTTGATACCACTGTGAGATGAATTCACAACACGATAAAGGAGTTTCACAGATAACTTCTTCCTGGTTTTAATTTGGGAATATTCGGTTTTTCCCAGTTGGCCACTGTGGGCTCCCAAATGTCATTCACAGATTCCACAAAAAGAGTGTCTCCAACCTGCTGTATCAAAAGATAGGTTTAACTGTGAGAGATGAATCCACACATCACCAAGCAGTTTCACAGACAAATTCTTTGTAGTTTTTATCTGCAATTATTGTTTTACCCCATTGGACTCATTGGGCTCCCAAATGTCTTTTGACAGATTCTACAAAAAGGAGTGTTTCCAATCTGTTGAATAAAAAGAAAAATTTAATTGTCTGATGTGAATCCACACATCACCAGTCTGTTTCTCAGATAGCTTGTTTCTAGTTTGTATCAAGGGACATTCAGTTTTTTCCTTTAGACCTCAAGGGGCTCCCTGATATGCCTTCGCAGATTCTACAAAAAGAGTGTTTCCAACCTCCTGAAAAAAAAGAAAGGTTTAACTCTGTGAGATGAATCTACACATCTCAAAGCAGTTTCACAGTTTCTTTCTAATTTTTATCTGGGGATATTCAGGTTTTTTACATAGGCCTTGACTGACTTTCAAATGTTTCAGATTCTACAAAAAACAGTTTTTTGAAACTGCTGAAGCAAAGGAAACGTTTAACTCTGTGAGATGAATGCACACATCACAAAGCAGTTTCAAAGATAGTTTCTTTCTAGTTTTTATCTGGGGATATTTGTGGGTTTTGTTTTGTTTTGTTTTCATAGACCTCAATAAGCTTCAAAATGTCCCTTCATAGACTCTATAAAAAGAGTGTTTCAAACCTGCTAAGTCAAGGAAAATTTTAACTGTGTGAGATCAATCCATATAGCTCAAAGCAGTTTCACAGATAGTTTCTAGTTTAAATCTGAAAATATTAGATTTTTCTCCATAGGCCACAATGGGCTTCAAAATGCCACTGTGCAGATCGTACAAAAGAGTGTTTCCAATCTGCTGATTCAAAAGAAATCTTTAAATCTTTGAGATGAATCCACACATCATGAAGCAGTTTCACAGATAGCTTCTTTCTAGTTTTTTTCTGAAGACATTCGATTTTCTCTAGGTATGAATGGGTTCTTAAATGTCCCTTAGCAGATTGCACGAAGAAAGTGTTTCCAACCTGCTGAATCAATAGAAAGTTTTAACTCTGTGAGCTGAATCCGTAAATGAAAAGCAGTTTCACAGATAGCTTCTTTCTGGTTTTATCTGAGAATATTCTGTTTTCTTCATAGGCCTCAGTGGGTTCCCAAATGTCCCTTCACAGTTTCTACAAAAAGAGTTTTTCCAACCTGCTGAATCAAAAGAAAGGTTTATCCCTGTGAGATTAATCCACACCACACCAAACAGTTTCACAGGTAGCTAGCTTCTTTCTAGTTTTTATCTTGGGATATTCATTTTTTTCCCCATAGACCTTAATGGGTTCCCAAATGTCCCTTTACAGATTCTACAGAAAGGGTGATTCCAACCTGCTGAATCAAAACGGTTTAACTCTTTGAGACGAATCCACACATCCCAGATAGTTTCAGAGATACTGTCTTTCTAGTTTTTGTCTCAGGATATTTGGTTTCTCCTTATAGTCATAAATAGGCTCCCAAATGTCCCTCCCAGATTCTACAAAAAGAGTGTTCCAACCTGCTAAATCAAAAGAAAGGTATAGCTCTGTAAGATGAATCCACACATCACCAAGCAGATTCACCAATACCTTCTTTCTACTTTTTATCTGGGGATTTTCTGTTTTTTCCTTTAGACCTCAATGGACTCCAAAATATCTCTTCACAGCCTCTACAAAGAGAGTGTTTCCAATTAGCAGAATCAAAATTAAGTTTTAACTATGTGAGATGAATCCAGGCATCACCAATCAGTTTCGCAGATACCTTCTTTCTGTTTTCTATCTGGAGATATTTTGTTATTTCTCATTTGTTTCAAAGAGCATTGAAAAGTCCCTTTGCAGATCTTACAAAAAGAGTGTTTCCAACCTGCTGATTGAAAAACAAGATTTAATTCTTTGAAATGGATCTACACATCCAGAAACAGCTTCACACATAGCTTCTTTCTAGTTTTATCTAGAAATATTCTGTTTCCCCATAGGCCTCAATGGGCTCCCAAATGTCGTTTTACAGATTCCACAGAGAGTGTTTCCAACATGATCAATAAAAGAAAGGTTTAACTCTAAAAGATGAATCTTAAAGTAGTTTCACAGGTAGCTTCTTTGTAGTTTTTATCTTGGGATATTCGGTTTTGCCCATAGACATCAAAGTGTTAAGATGTCCCTTTGCAGATTCTACAAAAAGAGTGTTTCCAACCTGCTGAATCAATAGAAATGTTTAATTCTATGAGACAAATCCACATATCACCAACCAGTTTCACAGATAGCTTCTTTCCAGTTTTTCTCTGGGGACATTCCTTTTTTGTTCTTATGCCTGAATGGGAACCCAAATGTCCATTCACAGATTCCACAAAAAGAGAATTTCCAACCTGGGGAATCAAAAGAAAGGTTAACTGTGAGGTGAATCCACACATCACAAAGGAGTTTCACAGATAGCTTCCTTTTAGTTTATGTCTAGGGATTTTGGTTCTTCCCCCTAGACTTCAATGGACTCCCCAATGTCCGTTCACAGATTCTACAAAAAGAGTGTTTCCAACCTACTGAATACAAAGAGTTTTAACTCTTTGAGATGCATCCACACATCACAAAGCAGTTTCACAGATAGCTTCTTTCCAGTTTTCATCTGGGGATATTTCATTTTTCCCCATAGGCTACAGTGGGTTCCCAAATGTCCCTTTGAAGATTCTACAAAATAGAATCCTAGTTTTACTTGGAGATATTCATTTTTTTTCCCATAAACACCAATGGTCACCAAAAGTGCCTATGCAGATTCTGCAAAAAAAGTATTTCCAACCTATTGAATCAAAAGAAAGATTTTATTTTTTATTTTTTTTATTTATTTATTTATTTATTTATT
>NW_016825475.1:11140-18342 GCF_001698545.2 Rhinopithecus bieti | reverse complement strand
TTTATTTATTTATTTATTTATTTTTTTTTGAGACGGAGTCTCACTCTGCCACCCAGGCTGGAGTGCAGTGGCCAGACCTCAGCTCACTGCAAGCTCTGCCTCCGGGGTTTATGCCATTCTCCTGCCTCAGCCTCCGGAGTAGCTGGGACTACAGGCGCCTGCCACCTCGCCTGGCTAGTTTTTTGTATTTTTTTAGTAAAGACGGGGTTTCACCATGTTAGCCAGGATGGCCTCGATCTCCTGACCTCGTGATCCGCCTGCCTTGGCCTCCCAAAGTGCTGGGATTACAGGCTTGAGAAAAGAAAGTTTTAACTCTGTGAGATGAATCCACACATCACCAAGCAGTTTCACAGACATGTTGTCTCTTGTTTCTATCTGGGGAAATTCGTTTTTTTTTTCCATAGGCCTCAATGGACCCCAAAATGTCTCTTTGCAAATTCTACAAAAAGAGTATTCCCAACCTCCTGAATCAAAAAAGAGGTTTATCCCTGTGAGATAAATCCACACATCATGAAGTGGTTTCACAGATAACTTTCTTCTTGTTTTATCTGGAAATTATTGGTTTTCCCCATAGGCCTCTTTGGGTTCTCAAATATCCCTTGCAGATTCTACAAAAGAGTGTTTCAAACCTGCTGAATAAAAGAAAGCTTTAACTCTGTGAGATGATCCACACTTCCGTTAATGGTGTCACAAATAGCTTCATTCCTGTTTTATCTGGGGATTTTGGTTTTACTCCTAGGCATCAGTGGGCTCCCAATTGTTCCTTCGTAGATTCTACAAAAGAGGTTTTCCAGTTTGCGTAATGAAAAAAAGTTTTAACTCTGTGACCTGAATCTACACATCACCAAGCAGCTTCACTGATAGCTTCTTTCTAGTTTATACGGAAATATTTACTTTTTCCTTATAAGCCTCAAAGGGCTCCCCAATGTCCCTTTGTAAATTCTACAAAAAGAGAGTCTCCAACCTGTGCAATCAAAAGAAACTTTTAACTCTTTGAGATAAGTCAGCACATCAACAAGCAGTTTCACGTATAGCTTCCTTCTAGTTCTTATCTGGAAATGTTCGTTTTTTCCCCATAGGCCTCAAAGGACTCCAAAATGTTCCTTCGCAGCTTCTACATAAAGAGTGCTTCCCAACTGCTCAATTAAAAGAAAAGTTTAACTTTGTGAGATGAATCCACACATCTCAATGCAGTTTCACAGATAGATGCTTTCTAGTTTTATCTTGGGATACTCCATTTTCCCCATCGGCCTCAATGAATTTCAAAATTTTCCTTTGCAGATTCTACCAAAAGAGTGTTTCCAACCTGATGAATTGAAAGAAAAATTTAATTCTCTGAGACTAATCCACGCACCACCAAGCAGTTTCACTGATAGATTCTTCTAGTTTTCTTCTGGGGTATTCAGTTTTTTCCCATAGGCCTCAATGGACTTTGAAAAGTCTCATTGCAGATTCTACAAAAACAGTGTTTCCAACCTGCTGAATCAAAACAAAGGTTTAATTCTTTGAGATAAATCCACACTTCACCAGGTAGTTTCACAGATAGCTTCTTTCTATTGTTTATCTGGGGACATTTGGGTTTTCCCTGCAGGCCTCAATGGGCTTCTAAATATTCCTTCACAAATTCCACAAAAAGATTGTTTCCAACCTGCTGAATCAAAAGGAGGTTAAACTCTGTTAGATGAATCCACACATCACCAACCAGATTCACAGATAGCTTCTTTTTAGATTTTATCTGAGGATATTCAGTTTCTCCCCTTAGGTTTCAATGGGCTCTGAAATGCCCCTTTGCAGATTCTACAAAAAAGGTGTTTCCAACCTGCTGAATCAGAATAAAGGTTTAACTCTCCGAGATAATACACACATCACCAAACAGTTTCACAGATAGTTTCTATCTAGTTTTTCTCATGGGATGTTCATTTTTTTTCCACAGGCCTCACAGGGCTCCCAAATATCCCTATGCATATTCTTCGAGAAGTGTGTTTCCAACCTGATGAATGAAAAGAAAGTTTTAACTCTGTGAGATAAATACACGTATCACCAAGCAGTTTCAAAGATAGCTTCTTTCCAGTTTGTATCTGGAGATATTTGGTTTTACCCCATAGGCCTCTATGGGCTCTGAAATGTCCCTTCACAGATTTTACAAATACGGTGTCACCAACTTGCTGAAACAAACAAACAGAAAGGTGTAAGTCCGTGAGACCCATTCATGCAACAACAGGCAGTTTCACAGATTGCTTCATTCTTGTTTTCCCTGGGATTGTTTGGTTTTTCGCCAGAGGCCTCAATCAGTTCAGAAATGGCCTTTTGCATATTCTACAAAAAGAGTGTTTCCAACCTGCTGAATCATAAGGAAGGTTTAACTCTGTTAGTGAATCCACACATCACAAAGCTGTTTCACAGATAGCTTCTTTCTTCTTCTTCTTCTTTTTTTATCTGGGGATGTTCAGGTTTTCATCTTAGGAATCAATAGGATTCCAAACGTCCCTTCACAGATGCTACATAAAGTGTACTTCCAAACTGCTGAGTCAAAATAAAATTTTAACTCTGTGAGATGAATCTGCACATCACCAAGCAGTTTCACAGATAACTTCTTTCTAGTTTTCATCTGAAAATATTAGGTTTTTTCCCATAGACCTTATGGGTCTCCCATATGTTACTTTGCAGATTGTACAAAAAGAGGGTTTCCACCTGCTAAATCAAATGAAAGGTTTAACTCCATGAGATGAATACACACATCACCAAACAGTTTCACAGATAATTTCTTTCTAGTTTTTATCTAGGAATATCCTCTTTTTCCCCATAGGCCTCAATAGGATTTCAAATGTCCCTTCTCAGTTTCTACACAAAGAGTGTTTCCAACCTGCTAAATTAAAAGATATATTTAATTCTGTCAGATGAATCCACACATCCCCAAGGAGTCTCATAGATAGCTTATTTCTAGTTTTTAAGTGGGGATATTTACTTTTTCCCAATAGCCTTAAATGGCTTTGAAAAGTCCCTTTGCAGATTCTACAAAAACATTGTTTCCAAACTGCTGAAACAAAAGAAAGGTTTATCTCTGTGAGATGAATCCATACATCACCAGGTAGTTTCACAGATAGTTTTTTTTCTAGTTTTATCTGGAGATATTCAGTTTTCCCTGTATGCCTCAATGATTTCCCAAATGTCCCTTCACAGATGCTACAAAAAGAGTATTTCCAAGCTGGTGAATCAAAACAAAGGTTTAACTCTCGGATGAATCCAAGCATCAACAGGCAGTTTCACAGATAACTTCTTTCTAGTTTTTATCTAGGATATATGGCTTTTTCCCATAGGCCTCAATGGGATCTCAAATGTCTCTTTGCAGATTCCACAAAAAGAATGTTTATAATCTTCTGAATCAAAAGAAAGTTTACCTCTGTGAGATGAATCCACGTATCCCCAAACAGTTTCACAGATAGCTTCTTTCTAGTTTTCATCTGAGGATATTTTGTTTTTCCCCATTGGTCTCAATGGGGTCCCAAATGTCCCTCTGCAGATTCTACAAAGAGAGTGTTTCCAACCTGGTGAATCAAAAGAGAGGTTTAACTCTGTGATTTGAATCCAAACATCACCAAGCAGTCCAGATAGCTTCTTCACCAGTTTTATTTGGGGATATTCAATTTTCCCCATAGACCCCAATGGGGTTTCAAATGTCCCTTCACATATTCTACAAAAGTATGTTTCCAACATGCTGAATCAAAACAAACGTTTAACTTTATTAGATGAATCCACACATCACCAAGCAGTTTCACAGGTAGCTTCTTTTCAGTTTTACCTGGTGATATTCGATTTTTCTTCATAAGACTCAATGGGCTTGAAAATGTCCCCTCGCAGATTCTACAAAAAGAGTGTTTCCAACTTGTTGAATACAAGGAAATGTTTAACTCTGTAAAATGAATCCACACATCACTGGGAAGTTTCATAGATACCTTCTTTTAAGTTTGCATTTGGGGATCTTTTTTCCACTAGGCATCAACAGACTCAAAAACGTCCCTTCCCAGATTTTACAAAAAGAGTATTTCCAACCAGTTGAATCAAAAGAGAGATTTAACTCTGTGAGATGAATCCACACATAACAAAGCATATTCACAGGTAGCTTTTTTCTAGTTTTTATCTGGGGATACTTGGTCTTTCCCCTTAGGACTCAAGAGGTTCTGAAATGTTTCTTTGCAGAGTCTACAAAAAGAGGGTTTCCAAATTGTTTATCAAAAGAAAGACTTAATTCTGTGAGCTGAACGCACAATCACAAAGGCGTTTCACAGATAGCTTCTTTCTAATTTTTATCAAGGGATATTCAGTTTTTCCCAGTAAGCCTCAATGGGACCCAAGATGTCCCCTCACAGATTCTACAAAAAGAGTATTTCCAACCTGATGATTCAAAAGACAGGTTTAACTCTGGGAGATTAATCCACACATTCTAAAGCAGTTTCACATATAGCCTCTTTCTGGTTTTTGTTTGTAGATACTCAGTTTTTCCCCATAGATCTCAATTTACTCCCAAATGTCTCTTCATAGAATCTACCAAAAAACAGGGTTTGCCACTTGCTGAAACAAAAGAAAGGTAAAACTCTGAGAGGTGAACCCACATATCACCAAGCATTTTCACCGATAGCTTTTTTTTCTATTTTTTATCTGAGGATATTTGGTGTTTCCCCATAGGGCTGAATAGGCTCCTAAATGTTCCTTCATAGACTCTACCAAAAGAGTGTTTCCAACGTGCTGAATCAAAAGAAAGACTGAATTCTGTGATCTGAATCCACACATGACCAAGCAGTTTCACACAGAGATTCTTTCTAGTTTTATCTGGAAATATTTGCTTTTCCCCATAGGCCTCAATGAACTCGCAAATGTCCCTTCATAGATTCTACAAAAAAAGTGTTTCCAACCTGCTGAAATAAAAGAAATATTTCACTCCATGCAATGAATCCACACATCACCAAGCAGTTTCACAGACAGCTTTTTTCTAGTTTTGATCTGGGTATATTCTGTTTTTCCCACAGACCTAAATGAGATTTCAAATGTCCCTTCACAGATTCTACAAAATGAGTGCTTCCAACCTGTTGGATTTAAAGAAATATTTAGTTCTGTGAGATGAATCCACACAGCACCAAACAGTTTCACAGATAGCTTATTTCTAGTTTTATGTGGGGATATTCGATTTTCTTTTAGGCCCTTATGGTTTCCAAATGTTCCTTCACAGATTCTGCAAAGAGAAAGTTTTCACCTGCTGAATCAAAAGAAACGTTTAACTCTGTGACATAAATCCACACATCACCAAATAGTTTCACAGATAGCTTCTTCTTGGTTTGTATAAGGGGATTTTCAGTTTTAACCCCTAAGCCTCAATGTTTCCCAAATGGCCCTTCACAGATTCTACAAAAAGTGTTTTTAACGTTCTGAATTTAAAAAAAGGTTTAACTCTTTGAGATGAATCTTCACATTTCCAAAACGCTTCTCACATAGGTTGTTTCTAGTTTTTATCTGGTGATATTCAGTATTTCCCCATAGGCCTTAATGGGCTTCAAAAATTCCCTTTGCATATTCTACAAATAGAGTGTTTCCAAACTGCTGAATAAAACTGTGTGAGTTGAATCCACACATCGCTAGGCAGTTTCACAGGTAGATTCATTCTCATTTTATCTGGAGATATTCTGTTTTTCGTCATAGGCCTCAATGGGTTCCCAAGTGTTCCTTTGCAGATTCTGCAAAAAGAGTGCTTCTGACCTGCTGAACCAAAAGAAAGGCGTAACTCTATGACATGATTACACACATCATGAGGTAGTTTCACAGATAGCTTCCTTTTAGTTTTTATATGGGGATATACTGTTTTCCCCATAGGGCTTAATGGGCTCACAAATGCCCTTCATAGATTCTACAATAACAGTGATTCCAACCTGCTGAATCAAAAGAAATGTTTAACTGTATGAAGTGACCCACAGATCACCAAGCAGTTTCACAGATAGCTTCTTTCCATTTTTTTTCTGGGGACATTTGGGTTTTTATCATAGGCCTAAATAGTTTCCCAAATGTCCCTTCACACGTTCTACAAAAAGAGTGTATCCAACCTGCTGAATCAAAAGAAATGCTTAACTCTATGAGATGAATCCACACATCACAAGGCAGTTTTACAGATTCTTTCTTTCTAGTTTTTATCTGGGGATATTTGGTTTTTCCTCGTAGGCCGCAATGGGCTCCCAAATGTCCCCTCGCAGATTCTTCAATAATATTGACTCCAAACTGCTGAATCAAAAGAAAGGCTTGACTCTGGAAGATGAAAGAACACATCACAAAGCGTATTTACAGGTAGCTTCTTTCCAGTTTTATCTGGGGTATTCACTTTTCCTTATATGTCTCAATAGTCTCCTAAATGACCCTTCTCAGATTCTATGAAAACAGTATTTTCAACCTGCTGAATCGAAAGAAAGTTGTAACTCTGTGAGACGATTCCACACATAACAAAGCAGTTTCACTGATAAATTCTAGTATTTTTCTGGGGATGTTCTGTAGTTCCCCATAGGCCTCAAGGGGATTTCAAATGTCGTTGTAGATTCTACAAAGAAGTTGTTCCAACCTGCTGAATCAATAGCAAGGTTTAATTCTGTGAGATAAATTCACCCATCACCAAGCAGTTTCACAGACCACTTTTTTTCTGGTTTTTATGTGGGAATATTTGGTTTTTCCCCATAGACCTCAATGGTTCCCAAATATCCTTCACAGATTCTACAAAAACAATGTTTCCAACCTGCTAAATCAAAAGAAAGTTTTAGCTTTGTAAGATGAATCCACACATCACCAAGCAGTTTCACAGACAGCTTTTTTCTAGTTGATATATGGCAGTATTCGGTTACTCCCCATATGCCTCAATGGGCTACCAAATGTTAATTTGCAGATTCTACCAAAAGAGTGTTTCCAAACTGCAGGGGCCATTGAAAATAATATGCTGAGAATGGATAAGGCTCAAGGACAGTATCTCTAGCTAGTTGCACTTTCCATGAACTTCAGTAGTCAAGGATACTATCTCTAGTTGAACTTTTAATGAACTCTAGTAGGCGCCAAGAAGGCAGACAAAATAAGAAAGAACTTAGAAACAAAGAACTAAGCAGTAGGTTATATTTGGGTGCAGAAAGTTTGTTTTGTATTATGTCATTTTTGCTGACGTGGGATTTGTGGGGTATAAA
>NW_016825475.1:0-8770 GCF_001698545.2 Rhinopithecus bieti | reverse complement strand
CTTGGATTGAGTCTACTTCTCCTGATACTCCGATGCTCCCTCCGTCGCATCCAAAAACAAAAGAAAAACCAGGAACAAGTATGGACTGCCTTTCTAAGATTGAGGCAAAACAAAAAAGGGGGAAATGCAGGGGCCATTGAAAATAATATGCTGAGAATGGATAAGGCTCAAGGACAGTATCTCTAGCTAGTTGCACTTTCCATGAACTTCAGTAGTCAAGGATACTATCTCTAGTTGAACTTTTAATGAACTCTAGTAGGCGCCAAGAAGGCAGACAAAATAAGAAAGAACTTAGAAACAAAGAACTAAGCAGTAGGTTATATCTGGGTGCAGAAAGTTTGTTTTGTATTATGTCATTTTTGCTGACGTGGGATTTGTGGGGTATAAACAAAGTGAGGCGGAGGCTCTAGGGGTGGCCGCCATGTTCTCTATTTGTCTTTGTCTTTTGTGTCTGTGTCTGTTCATTCTCCACTACCCCTGGCACGGGCCCCAAGACCAAACTGCTGAATCAGAAGAAAGGTTTAGCTCTGTGAGATGAATGCACAAATTACAAAGCAGTTGATAGTTTCTTGCTATTTTTTATCTGAGGATATTTTGTGTTTCCCCTAGGCCACAATGAACTCCCTAATGTTCCTTCATAGATTCCACAAAAAGAGTGTTTGCAACCTGCTGAATCATCAGAAAGGTTTAGCTCTGTGAGATGATTCCACACATCACAATGCAGTTTCATAGATACCTTATTTCTAGTATTTATCTAGGGATATTTGGTTTTTCCCCATAGGCCTCAATGGACTATTAAATATCCCTTAGCAGATTCTACAAAAAGAGTGTTTCCAAACTGCTGATTAAAAAAGAAAGGTTTAACTCTGTGAGATGAATCTGTCCATTACAAAGCAGTTTCACAGATAGCTTCTTTCCTTTCTTACCTGGGGATATTTGCTTTCTGTCCATAGACCTTAATAGGCTCCCAAATATTACTTTGCATATTCTACAAAAAGAGTGTTTCCAACCAGCTGACGCAAAATAAAGGTTTTACTCTCCGAGATTAATCCACAAATGACAAAGCAGCTTCACAGATAGCATTTTCTAGTTTTATCTGGGGATATTCATTGTTATCACATATTCCATAATAGGCTCATAAATATCCGTTCGAGTTTCGACTAAAACAGTTTTTCCAAACTGAGATGAATCCATACATCATAAAACATTTTCACAGATAGCTTCTTTCTAGTGTTTATCTGGGGATATTTGGCTTTTCCCCATAGGCCACAATGGACTCTGAAATATCTCTTTGCAGATTCCACAAAAGGAGTGTTTCCAACCTGCTGAATCAAGAGAAAGGTTCACCTCTGTGAGACGAATCCACACATCACCAAACAGTTTCATGGATAGCTTATTTCCAGTTTTTATAAGGAGATTTTCCATTTTTCTCATAGGTCTCAATGGGCTTTCAAATGTCTCCTCATAGATGTACAAGAAGAGGGTTTCCAACCTGCTGAATCAAAGGAAAGATATCAATTTCTAAGATAAATTCCACATATTACCAAGCAATTTTACAGATAACTTCTTTCTAGTTTTAATCTGGGGATGTTCAGTTTTTCCCCACAGGCCTCAAGGGGCTTTGAAAAGTTCCTTCATTGATTCTACAAAATAGTGTTTCCCAACTCCTGAATCAAAAGAAAGGTTGAACTCGGTGAGACAAATCCACACTCACTGAGCAGATTCACAGATAACTTCTTTCTGGTTGTTATCTGTGGATATTTTGTTATTTTCCTTAGGTTTCAATGGGCTCTGAAATGTCCGTTTGCAGATTGTACAAAAAGAGTGCATCCAACCAGCTGAATCAAAAGAAAGGTTTAACTCTGGGAGATGAATCTACACATCACCAAGCAGTTTCACAGACAGCTTAAATCGAGTTTTATCTGGGAATACCCATTAGATACTTATAGGCCTCAATGGGCTCTCAAATACTCCTTTGCAAATACTTCAAAAAAAGTGTTTCAAACTTGCTGAATCAAAAGAAATGTTTAATTCTGTGAGATGAATACACACATCACCATTTTGTTTCACAGATAGATTCTTTCCAGTTTTTATCTGTGGATATTTGTTTTTTCCGTATAGGCCTCAATGGGGTTCAAAATGTCCCTTCACATACTCTACAAAAAGTCTTTTCAATCTACTGAATCAAAAGCAAAGTTTACCACGATGAGATGAATCCATACATAACGAAGCAGTATCACAGATAGATACTTTCTAGGTTTATCTGGAAATATTCAGTTTTTCTTCATATGCCTCATTGGGTTGCCAAATGTCCCTTTGCAGATTCTACAAAAAGAGTGCTTCCAACCTGCTGAATCAAAAGAAACGTTTATCTCTGTGAGATGAATCCACACATCACCAAGCAGTTTCACAGATATCTTCCTTCCAGTTTTAATCAAGTGATTTTCCGCCCTTCCCATAGGTCTCAAAAGGCTTTCAAATGTCCCTTCATAGATTCTACAAAAGAGTGCTTCCAAACTGCTGAATAAAAAGCAGATATAAGTCTGTGAGATGAATCCACACAACATGAAGCAGTTTCACAGAAAGCTTCCTTCTAGTTTTTACCATGGAATTTTCAGTTTTACGCACAGGTCTCAATGGGCTTTCAAATGTTCCTACATAGATTCTACATAAAGAGTGTTTCCATACTGCTGAATCAAAAGAAAGTGTTAATTTGGTGAGATGAATCCATACTTCACCAAGCAGTTTCACAGATAGCTTCTTTATAGGTATTTCTGGATATTTGGTTTTCCACATATGCTCAAGGGGCTACAAAAAGTCTCTTTGCAGATTTAACAATCAACTTTGTGAGATCAATCCACACAAAAAAGTGTTTATAAACTACTGAATCAAAAGAAAGACGAAACTCTGTGTGATGAATCCACACATTACAGAGCAGTTTCATAGGTAGCTTCTTTGTGGGTTTTATCTAGGGATATTTGGTTTTTCCCCATAGGCCTCAAAGGGCTCCAAAATGTCCCTTTGCAGATTCTACCTAAAGAGTTTTTCCAACCTGGTGAATCAACAGAAGGTTTTAACTCTCTAAGATGAGTCCAAACATCACAAAGGAGTTTCAAAGATTTCTTCTTTCTGGTTTTTATCTGGAGATATATATATATTTTACATAGACCTCAATTGGTTACCAGATGTATCATTATAGAACCCACAAAAAGAGTGTTTCCAATATGCAGAATCAAAATATAGGTTTAACTCTGTGAGATGAATCCAAACATCAACAAGCAGTTTCACAGATAGCTTCTTTCTAGTTTTGTCAGGGGATTTTCAGTTTTCCCATAGGTCTCAATGAACTTTCAAATGTCCCTTCATAGATGTTACAAGAGTGTTTCCAAACTGCTGAATCAAAAGAAAATTTTAACTATGTGAGATGAATCCACACATCACCAAGTGGTTTCACAGATAGCTTCTTTCTAATTTTTATCTGGAAATATTCAGTTTTACCCCATAGGCCTTATGGGACTCCATAATGTCCCTTTGCAGGTTTTACAAAAACAGTGTTTCCAACTTGTTTAATTGACAGAAAGGTTTACCTCAGTGAAATGGATTCACACAACACAAAGCAGTCTCACAGACATCTTCTTTCTAGTTTTTATCTGGGGATATTCAGTTTTTCCCCATAAGCTTCCATTAGCTCCCAAATTTCCCTTTGCAGATTTTACAAAAGCGTATTTTAACCTGATGAACAACAAAAAAGTTTCACTTTGTGAGATGAATACACACCACCAAGACATTTCACAGATAGCTTCTTTCTAGTTATTATCTGGGGATATTAGGTTTTTCCTCTTAAGCCTTCATTACTTCCAAAATTTTCCTTCGTAGACTTGACAAAGAAAGTATTTCCCACCAGCTGAACCAAAAGAAAGGTTTAACTCAGTGATATGAATCCACTCATGCCCAAGTAGTTTCACAGATACCTTCTTTCTAGTTTTACCTGGGGATATTTGTTTTCTCCTCATAGGCCTCAATGGTCTCCCAAATGTCTCTTCACATATTCTCCAAAAGGAGTGTTTCCAACCTGCTGAATCAAAAGAAAGTTTTATCTCTGTGAGATGAATCCACACACCACCAAGCAGTTTCACAGATAGTTTCTTTCTAGTTTTAACCTGGGGATATTTGGTTTTCCTCATAGGCCTCAATGGTCTCCCAAATGTCCCCCTCACAGATTCTCCAAAACAGGTGGTTTCCAGATGGTGAATCAAAAGAAAGTTTTAAGCTCTGTGAGATTGAATCCATCACATCACAAAGCACTTTCCTGAGAGCTTCTTAAACCTTTGCTATCTGGGGGACATTGGATTTTTCCACATAGCCGATCAATGAGGCTGCAATATCCCTTCTTAATTCTACAGAAAAACTGCTTTCCAACCTGTGAAGTCAAAGGAGGGTTAATTCTGGTGATGAATCCAACATCACCAAACTAGTTTCACAGGTAAGCTCTTCCTCGTTAGTATTCTGGGGACATTCCATTTCTCTCATAAGTCTCAAAGTGTGCTCCGAAATTCTCTTCCCAGGTCTAGAAAATAGTGGTGTTATAATCTGTTGAGTCAAAAGAAAGATTGTAACTCTGTGGTGATGAACTCAAACATTAAAAAGCGGGTCAACTATAACTAATTTTATACTTTTTTATCTGTAGTTATTCTGTTTTTACCCACAGGTCACATGGCGCTTGTAATGTACTTTGCATACTTTACAAGAGAATGTTTGTCCAACCTGATGAATCAAAGGAAATGGCTTAAACTATGAGTGAATCTCACATCCAAGCAGTTTCACAAACAGCTTCTATTTTTATTTTTTATCTGGGGATTTGATGGTTTTTGGGTTGTTCCCATAAAACCTCCATTACCTCACAAATTTCCCTTTGCAGAATCTACAAAACAGTGTTGTGCCACCTGCCTGAATAAATAAGAGGGTTTTAAGTCTCTAAGTGAATCCGAACACTCATAAGAACTTTCTCTGATATTTCCTTTGTTCTTTTTGTTTGGGTACATTGGGATTTTTGCAAATTGGGCATCAATGGGTTCCAAATATCCTTTGCAGATTTACAAAGAAACAAGTGTTTCAACCACGCCTGAGTCAAAAGAGAGGTTTAATTGTGAGATGTACCCAATAATCACAAGCTGTTAACAGATAGCTTCTTTTCATTTTTATCCCTTGGCGGACATGCATTTTGTCCATTAGGCTGCATGTGCTCTGAAATGTCCCTTCAAAAATTCTGAAAGAATGGTTTCTAACTCAGAACACAAAGGTTTACCTCTTTGGGTGAGGTCAACACATTTATCGAAGTTTCAATGGCAACTTCTTTGTAGTTTTTATCTGGGGACATTCTGTTTTAGTCCCATGTCCACATAGGCTCAAAAATGTCCGCTCACAGATGGCTACAAAGTAGTGTTTCCACCTGTGATAAAAGGAAAGTTTTACCTTATGGATGAATCCACATATCAACCAACAGTTCACAGATTGCTTCTTCCCAGTTTTCTATCTGGGGATTATTTTTTTTTTTCCCCCCTAGGCCTACAGGGGCTCCAACTTCCCTTCGATTCCCAAAAATAGTGTTCAAACTGCTTAATCAAAAAGATGATTTAGCTCTGCGAGGAGAATATCCACATCAACAAGCAGTTTACAGATAGCCTTTTCCTAGTATTTAAATCTGGGGATATTTGTTTTTCGCCATAGGGCCACTAATGTGCTCCAAATGTCCCTTCACGTTCTACATATCAGATGTGCCAACCTGCTCATTAAAGTGTAATTGTTTATACTCTGCTAAATGAATTCACACTCACAAACCAGTGTTCACGATGGTTTCTTCTGTTTTTTTTGGGCGACATCCTTTTTTACCCATAGGCTCGAGGGCTTCAACGTTTTTCACAGATCCTAGATAAAGAGTTTTTCCAACACCTGAGATCCAAAACAAGGTTCACTTTGTGAGATAATCCAACATTCACAAAGCAGTTTCACAGATAGCATCTTTCAGGTTTTTATCTTTGAAATATTTCATTTTTCCTGTGCACTAGATCCCCTGCCAAATGTTATTTGCAGATCTACTAAAAAGTTTTTCCAAGCTGCTGACGAAAAGAAGGTTTAACTCTGTGAGATTAGGTCCACAATCACGAGCCATGTTTACAGATAGCTTCTTTTAGATTTTTTATCTGGGGGATATTCGATTTTTTCCAATTGCCTCAATGGCTCAAAATGTTCCCTCGCAAATGCGCAAAGAGTGCTTTTAAATTCCTGAACATAAAAATGTTTTAACTAGAGTGTGAGATGAATCTCACATCACAAAGCACTTTACACTGATAGCCTTCTTTCCAGTTTCTATCTGGGTATGTTTTTCTTTCCTCATAGGCCTCAATGGGCTCCCAGTATCCCTTTGCTGATTCAATAAAAAGTGTGTTTACAAATGTGAATCCAAAACAGTGTTTTAATTCTGTGAGATGAATCACAGAACAAGCGTCAGATAGCCTCTTTCTATATTTTATCTGGCGGATATTCAATTTTCCCCATGCCACATTGCTCTCAATTGTCCCTTGACAGAGTGTACCAAAAAAGAGTGTTTCCAACCTGCATGAAAATGAAAAAAAAAGAGGTTTAACTTTGTGAGATGAATCCACACAACAAAAGCAGTTTAACAAATAGCTTCTTTCTAGTTTTATCTGGGGATATTCAGTTTTTCCCCTTAGGCCTCAATGTTCTCCCACACGTCGCTTGGCTGATTCTGCAAAAAGAGTTCTTTGAACCTGCTGAATCAAAAGAAAGTGTTAACTCTTTGAGAGAAATCTACATATGGGAAAGCAACTTCACAGATAGATTCTTTCTGCTTTTTATCTGGGGATATTTAGGTTTTTCCCCATAAGCCTTGATGCGATCTCAAATGTTTTCTCACAGATTCTACAAAAGAATATTTCCAATCTGATGAATCAAAAGAAAGGTTTAACTCTTTGAGTTGAATCCACAAATAGACCAGGACTTTCACGGATAGCTTCTTTCTAGTTTTTATCTGGGGATATTCTGTTTTACCCCAAAGGCCACAATAGGGTACGAAATATCCCTTTGCAGATTTTTCTGAAATAGTGTTTACTAACTCATAAATTAAAACAAAGGTTTAGACCTCTGATATAAATCCACACATCAAAAATTAGTTTCACAGATAGCTTCTTTCTAATTTTTATCTGAGGTGATTCAGTTTATCCTTGTAAGCCTCAATGGGCTCCAAAATGTCCCTTCTCAGATTCTACATCCCAAGTGTTTCCAACCTGCTGTATCAAACGAAATGTTTAACTCTGTGAGATGAATCCACACATCACCAAGCAGTTTCCCAGATAGCTTCTTTCTTGATTTTATCTAGGGATATTCTATTTTTCCCTGTTGGCCTCAATTGGCTCCGAAATGTTCCTTGGCAGATTCTACCAAAAAGTGTTTCCAATCTACTGAATCAAAAGAAATATGTAATTCTGTGGGATTATTCTACACATCACAAAGATGTTTTACAGATAGCTTTTGTTTGTTTGTTTTATTTGGGAATATTAGGTTTTCTGCACAGGCCTCAGTGGGCTCCCAAATTTCTTTTTGCATATTCTGCAAAAAGAGTGTCTCCAGCGTGCTGAATCAAAAGCATATTTTAACACTGTAAGTCGGATCCACACAACACAATGACCTATAGTCTCCTTCTAGCTTTTATCTGGGGGTATTCAGTTTCTCTAATAGGCCTCAAAAGACATCAAATTTCTGATAGCAGAATCTACAAAAACAGTGTTTCCAACCTGCTGATTCTAAAGAAAGGTTTAGCTCCATGAAACGAATCCAAATATCACCAAGCAGTTTCATAGAAAGCTTCTTTCTAGTTTTTTTCAGGGGATATTCTGTTTTTTAACACAGGCTTCAATGAGCTCCCAAATGTTCCATAGCAGATTCTACAAAACAGTGTTTTCAACCTGCTGCATTAAAATAAAGGTTTACAGTGTGAGATGAATCCACACATCACAGAGCAGTTTCATAGATAGCTTCCTTCCATTTTTATCTAGGAAATATCAATTTTTCTCCATGGGCCTTAATAAGCTCCCAAAGGTCCCTTCAGACGTTCTACAAAAAAGAGTGTTTCCAAACTGCTGAATCAAAACAAAGGTTTAACTCTGTGAGATGAAACCACATATCACCAAACAGTTTTACAGATAGCTTCTTTCTAGTATTTACAGGGGTATGTTCTCTTTTTTTCTCTAGGCCTCAATTGGTTCCCAAGTGTCCCTTCAGAGATTCTACAAAAGTAATTTTTCAACCTGCTGAATCAAAAAAATGTTTAACTCTGTTAGATGAATCCAAACATCACCCAGCACTTTCACAGATAGCCTATTTCTAGTTTGTATCTGGGGATTTCTATTTTTACCTCTAGGCCTCAAGAGACTCTCAAAAGTCCTTACGCAGATTAAACAAAAAGAGTGTTTTCAACCTCCTGAATCAAAACAAAGGTCTGTGAGGTGAATCCACAGGTCACAAAGCAGTTTCACAGACAGCTTCTTTCTAGTTTTTATCTGGGGATATTCGGGGTTTGTTTTCTTTTCTTTTCTCTTTTTTCCATAGGCCTCAATGGACTCCCAAATGTCCCTTCAAAGATTCTACAAAAAGAGTGTTTCCAACTTTCTGAATCAAAAGAAAGGTTTAACTCTCTGAGATGAATCCACACATCACCAAGCAGTTTCACAGATAGTTTCTCTCAAGTTTTTAT
>NW_016825474.1:0-716 GCF_001698545.2 Rhinopithecus bieti | reverse complement strand
TGTTTCCTGATAAGATGTTGTCAATGACAATGTATGCCCAAAACTTCATTAGTGATTTTAATTTTATCTAATCCAGTGGTCCTGTTATCTCACTCTACCTCCCTTTGCTTTGTGATATTTTATTACCTTGTGAAGTATGTGATCTCTGTGACCCACACCCTATTCGTGCACTTCCTCCCCTTTTGAAAATGGCTAATAAAAACTTGCTGATTTTACAACTTGGGGAACATCACGGACCCTGCCGACGTGTGATGTCTCCCCTGGACACCAAGCTTTAAATGTCTCTCTCTTGTGCTCTTTCCCTTTATTTCTCAACCCAGCTGAGACACTTAGGATATAGAAAAAAATACCACATTAAACATGGGAGCGGGTTCTCCTGATACAGTTTCACAGATAGATATTTTCCAGTTTTCTTCTGTGAATATTCATATTTTCCTATAGACCTCAAGGGGCTCCCAAATATAATTTTGCAGATTCTACGAAAAGAGTATTTCCAGTCTGCTGAATCAAAGACAAATTTAACCCTGTGAGATGAAGACACATATCACAAAGCAGTTTCACGGACAGCCTCTTTCTAGTTTTATCTGGGGATATGGGTTTTCCCCCATAGGCCTCAATGGGCTACTAAATGTCCCTTGGCACATTCTAAAAAGGAAGGTATCCAACCAGCTAAATAAAATGAAAGGTTTAACCTATGAGATGAAGCCACACATCAC
>NW_016825473.1:0-433 GCF_001698545.2 Rhinopithecus bieti | reverse complement strand
CTGGAAACCATCATTCTCAGCAAAATATCACAAGGAAAGAAAACCAAACACTGCACGTTCTCACTCATAAGTGGGAGTAGAACAATGAGAACACATGGACACAGGGAGGGGAACATCACACACTGGGGCCTGTTGGGGTTGGGGGAGGGATAGCATTAGGATAAATACCTGATGTAAATGACGAATTGATAGGTGCAGCAAACCAACACGGCACATGTATACCTATATAACAAACCTGCATGTTGTGCACATGTACCCTAGGACTTAAAGCATAACAATAAAAAAAAACTGAAAAGACAGAGGGCCAGGTGTGGTGGCTCACACCTGTAATCCCATCACTTTGGTAGGCCGAGGCAGGCAGATCACGAGGTCAGGAGATTGAGACCATCCTGGCTAACATGGTGAAACCCCGACTCTACTAAAAATACAAAAA
>NW_016825472.1:162722-166812 GCF_001698545.2 Rhinopithecus bieti | reverse complement strand
TAGCCTTAACTGGGAGTTGTTTATTTATTCGTAAAGTGTTTTTCCATGGTTGTTTTTTGGAGAGTGGGAGATGTTATAATTTTGTCTTGATTGTTCCAACTAAAAGCCAACTGAGCCAAAAATAGCATTAAATTTTAAAAGGAAAAAGTACAAGATGGTTTCAGATATCTCCCAGATACTAGGTGATGAAACAAGACTAATTTTGCCAAGAACAAAGATCAGGCCACCAAGCAACTTTGTGTAACAAAGAGATTTCCTCTCTTGGCTATTATTTATGCCTGTGACTTTTAAAGATGAAAAGGAAAGTTCTCTATCTCTGAGTCTCTTTGTACAGTCTTCATAATCTAAAATGAAAAATCGAAGCATAAATCCTGCTTGCCACTGCGGAAAGGTCTATTTTAAATTCCCAGCAAGTTCATCATTTTAAAGAATGATAAAGTAGCAGATAGTTCACTCATAGGCCCAACACAACTTTTAATATGTCCTTAGAGGGTATGGAGTCTATTGTATTTCTACTTTTTGTCTTCTTTAGTGTTTAGCACAGTGCTTTTGCACTTAGTAGGCCCTCAAAAACAATTTTGTGCAGTTATGATCAACAGCTAGATTCACTTTGGCCAGATTCAAAGAACTGCAAAGCTGTCTGCCAACTCTATCTCTGTGGGCCTGTTTTTGCCTCAATAAATATTTGTTGAGCTAATGAAAATTGTTTGTCTTTCTACCGCATCTTCTCTCTCGTAAGTGGGAGTTGAACGATGAGAACATATGGACACGGAGGGGAACAACACACACCGGGGCTGGAAAGGGGATGGGGGACGAGGGGAGTGAGAGCATTAGGGTGAATAGCTAATGCATGCGGGTCTTAAAACCTAGATGTTGAGTTCATAGGTGCAGCAAACCACCATGGCACATGTATACCTATGTAATAAACCTACACGTTCTGCATTTGTATCCCGGAACATAAAGTAAAATTTAAAAAATAAAAAAGAAAATGTTTGTCTTTCTAGCTATCCCTTTCCTCTGTCCTCTGTATTTACATGTGTATATACATGCCTATCTTGCTCCTCCTGTGTCTGTCTGTCTTTCCCTGTTTTTCTTCAGTGTGTCTTCATATTTTTGTCTTTCACAATGACTTGGTTGGCCTCACCACATCTGATTCCTTTATTCTCTGGGTATTTGTGTGTGCTGCATATCTGTCTTCTTCAAGCATGTTGGCTTCACATTCTACTGCTCATTTTTATACACACCCCACAACCCAAATGGTCATAATGTAAAATCAAGATGTATTTAAGATATAATCTACTGGCTTAAATCTGTTTACTATGATTTTATCATTTATTTAATTTGCTAATTTTATTTTTTTGATCTTAGTAGGTTGTTTTCCCTCAGTTGACAAAAAGTTGACTTGTTTCTTTCTGGAACAACAACAACAAAAAAAACACCTCCCACTTATATTAATTTTCTTTTACTTAAATGACTTTCAACTGATTTTGTTTTCATTAATTACTGGCCTAAGTTATATAAACTAGTCTCTACTCTCAATGTATAGAGTTTTTTAAAAATTAAATCTGTATTTTTAATTGTTTTTGCCTTACCTATTATTATAGTGACATTCAAAATTGTTGTCAATAATCATTTGGTGTTAGGGATAATCAGCCCCAGTATCCTATTCTCAATTTCAGAGAGCACAACAGTTCACTCACTCTCAGGAGCTGGATTTGAGAAGAGTCTCTCCATTAATCACCCTCATTTACTTGGAAAACTAAATTTTTCTCCAGCATGGGTTTCTGCCATCCCAGCATTCAGGCCTGGGGCCAGAGAATTGGGCTCCATCTTCCATAAATCAAGTTCAGAATCACATGTCTAATCATTTGAGGCCATAGCTGTGAGTTGAAGGCTAAAAATGACATTGTTTCACTGGGTTTGCTGTGAAAAGTGTTCTATAATTGGCCACCAAATCCAGACATTTTGAGCAAATTTATGCAAAGTTAAAAAATAAGGAAAGAAAAAAAAGTCAGGTACCCCAAAATTATCATTAACTCAACAACATGTGTTTGTCAGAAATATATCTGGTGCGGACTTGAAAATCTTTACTTTCTAGAATAGTTATATAAAATCACTTGTTTAATAAATGAGGTAGAATGAGACAACAAAATCAAATATTTATTTCAGTCAATGGCTATCATTGGCAACCCTGTGTAATTCCTGAATAAACAATAGCTATGTAACAGAGGGCTGAATTTACAACGTTGACAGCTGTCCTCACAGATTTCTCATTAATGTATTTGAATTCAGGTTAGGGTCTTTTCTTAAATGAGAATGGACTGAAAAACAGGCCTTTTTTTCTCTTTCAGGTTCATATTGTCCTTTCTCTTCAACATTATAATAGAAAAATATTTTTGAGGAAGCAGCTCAGAGGATCTGGTTTAACATGTATCTTTTTAACATCAGTGAACTTTTAATGAGTGCCTACTATGTGTAATGTAGAGTGGCAGTTAAGAATCAGGTTCTGGGAGTTCACAGTGCCCTCTATACTTGTGGTCCCACTGAATATTTGACAGGGAGAAAAGAAGAGTTGTATCAAGAAATAAGATGAACACGTACCCCCAATGATGTACCTTTCCTCTATATTTTATTCACACACTCATCTTCACTGTCATCTCTCATATGAATCCCTCTTTGGCTGGCATGGTCCTAATTGACCTTTTCTGTCTTTTGTTTTTCTGAATCCTACAGATTATATCTGTGCCAGCATGTATTCACCACTTATACCTTAGCTTGTCTAGACATGTAAAATTGCTTGAAACTTTGAGGAATGTAGACAAATAAAGGGAGAATTTTGAAAACTTGAAGAAAAGAAAGAGACAGGATTCTGAACTCAGGGCTGTAGATAAATTATTTAATTTCCTTAAGCATCAGTTTTCTCATCCATTGTAAGCAGAATGCACGTATCTCATAAGGTTGTAAAAATAAATAAGAGAAGCCATTTAAAGTCCTTAGCACAGTACATGGCACATCATTAATTGCTCAGTAAATGCTAGTTATTATTAGGGATGAGAGACACACTCATATGTTGCTATTATATAGAACAGAATATAATAAGTATTGTGAAGAAATTACAAAGAACTCTGTGGACAGAGAGGAAGAACAAATTATTTACAGCCAGTGAGGGGGTATGATGGATTCTTAGAGGAGGGTACACTTGAGAGTGACATTAGAGGGTATAGGAATTTAACGAATAGGGTTTATGAGAAGTTTTGTTTGAATGAATACTTACTTCAGACTGTAGGTTTCATTCACTTTGGTATCCCTAAGGTCTGCAACACTGCCCCAGCATATATGCTCAAATATAAGGTAACACAATAAGATAATTTTAAAAAGCTTTTTGATGCACCTGAATACATAAACTGTTTTATATAGATAGATAGATAGATAGATAGATATGTATGTAGATATATCTATATATATATGGTTGAAGTCTACTTATGATGTTTGTTAACTTACTTTCATTTACATATTTAAAACCACTTATATAAAGTATTATTTTGTAGAGATTTTCTACACTCATATTTCACGAATGGTATAATTCAAAATCTTCTTATGTGTCTTTAACATCATTCTTTTTGTAATCACTAGAGATTATTTTTGAGTCTTCAACCAGTTATTCAAATATATTGCCTGGCTTCCATCTAGGATATTTGAGATATTGAACCCAGATATAATTCTGTTCCTGGATATTTATTCCTAGTCACAATTACCCATTCATATAACATTAAGATTATTGTTTTTTGAACTTGTCCTGTGGGTGTATATTTAGGTCTTCACGACATATATTTACTATCTACTATGTGACTTTTAAAAATTTCTATTACAAATTGTCATACTTACACAGAAATAGGGAAAATAACACAGGAACTCCTGTATTCTTATCACTCAGATTAAATATTTATCAACAATTTTTAATAAAATCACAATGCCATCATAACATCTACAAACAATTAACAATTGCTTCATATCATTTAACTCCCAGTCTATAATCAGAATTCTCCACTTGCAACAAAACGCTATTTTTTTTTTTTTTTTTTTTTTTTTT
>NW_016825472.1:156942-160973 GCF_001698545.2 Rhinopithecus bieti | reverse complement strand
CCAAATAAGTGGAATTGTTATGTAAAAGGATACGTGCATTTTTCTTTCTGAGTTACTGTCCCTAGAGATTTGTTTATTTAACACACCATCAACAATGTATGAGAGTGCCGGTTTGCCTGCACCTTTGCCAACACAGCTGTATTCACTTATTTGGGATTATAGTACTATAATAAAAACACTCCCACACTGACTTTTTTAAAAGGAAAATAAATAAGAAAGGAACTATAACAAGAAAGCATGTGGCAAAACAAAAGGGTATCCTGAAGAATTAATTAGCCAATGTAGTCCATGTCTATAATGCCAAAGTATCTTTGTTGCATGTTATATCTCTCCATAGGTTAGATTAGCTATGCAGCTATGTTTGACACAAAGTGACAATGGGAGCATTTCTTGAAATCATTTTTCTCTTACACGTAGATATATATCTCAGCAAAGGAATTTTGTCTAACATCTGGATCTTTGTCAATCATATCATTATATAGAATGATGATATGTTCAATTCATCAATAATTGCAAACAAATTTTGCTACTAGCTCATGTGTAATCAAGGCCTCAGTCCCCATCTCTCTAAATTAGTTTTAGTTTTAAGACTTCAGAAACTAAATATATAATATTAGGTATTTTCAGACATATCTCTGCTACTCAGTGAGAAGTCCCTTTCTTCTTACTGTAACATGAAAGTCTCATATTGAAGATGAATAGCTTTGAAACTTATTTCTTAAAAGACTTGATGAATAACAGTATCATTTAGAGAACCTGACAAAGCAGTGTGTACCATAGAACTCAGAGTGCTGAGAATAAAACCTCTGATTTTTTTTTTTTTTTTTTTTTTTTTTGGTTGTTCAGGAAACTATGGGCAAGAGTGGTGTCTAGTGCGCTTATAGAAGTGATTCTTTGGGTAGGACCACCCACCCCAAAAGTATTTGCTTCTTCATCGGATCTATTTTGGGCCACACAAGGTAGAACACTGCTATGAAGCACTAAATAGATGTAGTCTGAGCTCTATAAAAGGCTTTGTGATGTAGGAGATTGGAAATACATTAGCATTTGTGAAGAACAATGTTTATGGAGCAGTGGAAGGTGCTCTTTGTTCTACTTAATGCTCTTAAATGCACTGTGTTGTGTGCTGTCCCTTGTAAAGAAAGATGATGCCACTCAATCAAACACCATTAGCAGAGTTTGCACGTTAAGTTGTTTTTTCCAGCCACAGTAATGAGCTTGTTTTAAGCCACCTGCCCCCTTTCCTGTCCAGGCCTCTTGAATCCAATGGCACACACTGTGAAACAGCTGCTTAGATTTAATGTTGGAGTGAGTAGCCGAGAGTTATCTGGCCTTTCCAGGGATTAAGTCTGGTAATTGTGGCCTCATTATCACTGGACTATAACCCACCAAGCTCCCTGGCCCCACACCCATAATGTGTTACAGCTCTCTTTAAAATTAGATGACCATGAATACTCTGAGAAAAGTCATGCCCTAGCTAAAGAACGGAAAATTCCCTGTTGTGATTTATAATCTTAGTAATTAAAGACTATACCATCTGGCCCCAGCTACAGTCTGTGTACTTAGAGCAGTACTGAGATAACATGATTTTACATAATTTTCTTTTTTAAATTTAGAGATGCATTTTTTAGAAGTAAATTATACAAAGGAAAACGCCAGAACTCTCTCTTTGGAAAAGTTATTATATGTGATGATAACACCATTCCTGAGCCCCAAAGAACATATCTCTCAACAAAACAAGTAACTATATGGTAGTATCAAGCTATATACATACAAATATAGATATATAATCTGTTTTTATGTCAGGTGCACAAATATAGTGAGACAATACCTAGATAGGAGCCTACAAGTAGTAACTTTTTTAATATTCAGCAAAAGGTAAAGTCTATTTCTAAAAACAGCAGTTCATTTTCAGCCATATGACCAATCTTAATTGAGTTGGCAAACAGAACAACAACCTGTGTGTGGTTATACCAAAGAAATAAGACATACCATGTCGTGGGACAAACTAAATGGCTTGTGGACAAAGTGAGTAGAAAATTAAAGGCAAGATAAACATTTTGGGGAGGTGGCTTAGCATAACAGGTACAAACATGAGTTTTGAGAAGTACCACAATTGCCCTTAGCACTGAGGTAAAAATGCTAAAGATCTATGGCAAAACATGAAGTGGTGATTAAGAGCATGGGCTGTGGAGACAAAGTAATGCATTTTTAAGCTCAGCTGCTGATTGTGCAACCTTAGGCAACCTACTTAACATTTCTTTGTTTCAATGTCCTCATTTGCAAAGTGAGGAGAATCTAATTTATCTCATAGAGTTGTACAGGGTGGGCATTAAGTGAGATCATTATAGAGAGTTGCAGAGAATATTGCTCAATAAGTGAAATAGCCTTTTTATAGCAGCAGCAGCAATAGGAGTACATGTAAAAAATAACCATCCTATCTGGGGTTTAATCCCTGACTATGACCTCATTAGCACCAGATCTGTATTTGTAAAACCTTAATGGGAATTTTGCCTATCTTTCTGGCTCCCTGATTCTTATTCCTACCAGACTCTTCTTGGACTTAATTGAGGCTTTAAACCTCTTGCCTTTTTTATTTTCTCCCAGTATATGAGCTTTTTCCTAGGCTCACTTCTTTGCCCTTCTTTTTCTCTAATCCATTTCCATGGTGAAATCAAAGTGACCTATCTAAGTTATTAGTCCTACCACGTTGCTGCTTTTGCAACTACTCATGGTCATGGCTTGACATTGGCACTTGGTGGGAAACATCAAAACCTTGTCAAGATTCCTGATAATGAAACTGACTTACTTTATGAGGAAAAGGGATAACTGTGAATTATTTGTTTCTTTCTGGACCCTTCAGGCTAGATGCCAGTGTTTCCATTTGAGTAGTAAGCGCTTGGTCATGTCAGGGAGAGACTGTTAATAAAGCATCTAATGTGATGCCAAGAACCCAGAAGTACTTATGACATTTTAATTGATGATGGGTCCCAATGGTTGAGAAATCTGTTGGTTTAGTATTCTTTAATCATAGTATAGTTAACTGAAAGATTTCTAACTTCAAGTTAGGAGACCTTTGTTACTTACTTGCTATGTTATCATAGGTTTATCCTTCCTGCTTTCTGAGCTTCAGAATTCTCATTTGTAATGAGGAAATTAAACTGAATGTTCTCTATTTTCCTTTGAGTCCTGATAATGCATGATTACTTTGTGGTATCTGAGGGACTGAGATTTGGAATAAAAACAATACCTATCATAAAACATGTTCTTCCTCAGGAATCTGGCTTTAATATAACTGGAGTGGAGTGTTAATAGGGATCAATGTAATTAAATGTTTAGCATAAAAATCAAATTGACAGTGTTGCCCATTTTAGCACACCAGACCCAATACACCAGAGAATTAGGAATTTTAACCCCTATCTTTATTAGTTTGAGTTTTGGCATCCTTACATCCTATAGTGCTGCATGACACTGACTTTCCCTTTTTTTTTTTTTAGTTATACTTTAAGTTCTAGGATACATGTGCAGAACATGCAGGTTTGTTGCATAGGTATAGACCTGCCATGGTGGTTTGCTGCACCCATCAACCCGCCATCTACATTAGGTATTTGTCCTAATGCTATCCCTCCCCTAGTACCCCACCCCTCAACAGGCCCTGGTGTGTGATGTTCCCCTCCCTGTGTCTATGTGTTCTCATTGTTCAACTCCCACTTATGAGTGAGAACATACATTGTTTGGTTTTCTGTTCCTGTGTTACTTTGCTAAGAATGATGGTTTCCAGCTTCATCCATGTCCCTGCAAAGGACATTAGCTCATCCTTTTTATGGCTGCATAGTATTCCATGGTATATATGTGCCACATTTTCTTTATCCAGTCTATCATTGATGGGCATTTGGGTTGGTTCCAACCCAATGTGAATAGTGCTGCAATAAACATACGTGTGCACATGTCTTTATAGTAGAATGATTTATAACCCTTTGGGTATATGCCCAGCAATGGGATTGCTGGGTCAAATGATATTTCTGGTTCTA
>NW_016825472.1:149091-155669 GCF_001698545.2 Rhinopithecus bieti | reverse complement strand
GGAACATATCTCAAAACATTAAGAGCTATTTATGACAAACCCACAGCCAATATCATACTGAATGGGCAAAAGCTGGAAGCGTTCCCTTTGAAAACCAGCATAAAACAAGGTTGCCCTCTCTAACCACTCCTATTCAACATAGTGTTGAAAGTTCTGGCCAGGGCAATCAGGCAAGAAAAAGAAATAAAGGGTGTTCAAATGGGAAGAGAGGAAGTCAAATTGTCTCTGTTTGCAGATGACATGATTATATATTTAGAAGACCCCATCATCTCAGCCCAAAATCTCCTTAAGCTGATAAGCAACTTCAGCAAAGTCTCATGATACAAAATCAGTGCGCAAAAATCACAAGCATTCCTATATATCAATAATAGACAGAGAGCCAAATCATGAGTGAACTCCTATTTACAATTGCTACAAAAAGAATAAAATACCTAGGAATGCAACTTACAAGGGATGTGAAGGACCTCTTCAAGGAGAACTACAAACCACTGCTCAAGGAAACAAGAGAGGACACAAACAAATGGAAAAACATTCAATGCTCATGGATAGGAAGAATCAATATTGTGAAAATGGCTATACAGCCCAAAGTAATTTATAGATTCAATGCTATCTCCATCAAGCTACCATTGACTTTCTTCACAGAATTACAAAAAACTACTTTATATTTCATATGGAACAAAAATGACACCAACTTTTAAAAATTAAAGTGAATTAAAGTTTTATTTTGTAAATATATGCATGGAGATATTTTGATATACCCCAGGCTGTTGCAAAGCTCATCTTTGGGAATCAGTGCAACACGGTTGGCATGAAGATTGTTTCTTTGGGAGTATACACTACTGTGCTTCAGTTATTACAAGGAGAGTGCTTCCCAACTTCACCAAGATCCCTTCAATTATTTGTCTTTGTAAACCCCAGATTATAAATAATTTTGATGATTGAACTATATTTATTGTTTATTTATTGTACTTTATTAAGCAAAAATACATGTAACTGCTAATGAAAACTTTTAATCATCATGTATATCCAATATAATTACAAGTTGATATAATTCTAGCTAAAAGGAAGTATATGTGATATTTGAATTAGCTGTTCTCAGGTAATTGTCATTTTTTTGTTATGAATTTTGAAACATCAAATATCTTGAAAACTCCCAGATACTTACAGAGCTTTCTTATGATTCACACACTAGCATTTGAGAACTTAATGAATATGTTAGGAAATAATCAACTAAATAATAATTATCATTATTGCTAATATTTATTGGGAAATCTCTATATGCCAGAACTATATACATTTAATCCTCCTTTAATCCTAAATGACAAAGAAACTAAATTACTTACCCAACGTCTGAGATCTAGGAACTAGTAGGCCTTGAACCAGGGGAGGTTTGAATGAGTGGGAGTGAAGACTACTGTTCTCAACCCAGCAGTGAGCAATAAGAGAGCTTTAATAGATGAATCTTGAAGGAAGTTGAGATCTCTTGAAGGAGAGATTGATATTTATACCCATAGAATTTTAAATTGTTAGAATACAGAAAAGCATCAGAACTGGGGTGCAGAAATATGTTGGGAGTGCTAAGACAGAGCTGGGGAAAAGGTGCTAAATTTTAATTTGCAGGTTAGTACCTGAATTTGTGCCTTCGAGTTGAAGGTTGTGCAAAGGCTAGAAGTTGCACAAACCGGTAACTTATTTGTCGGAGCAGGGAGTTCCAACCACCTAACAACATATTTGGTTTGGGAGGTTGGTAAGTGTGGTAGGAGAGTATATTACCATTTTATGACAAGAGAACCAGGGTACAGGGTAGAGAAATGCATATATATATATACATACACACACACACATTACATGATTGCACATGTGCGGTAAGTGGGGAGGGGAGGGGAGGAGAAAGACTCATTTTTAGTTAGCAGCTGGTGCTCTAGAGTTTCAGGATCTTTAACCTCTGTGGATTAGTAATTTATATCAATTTTATACCCCTGGATGCCATAAATCCCAGGATATTGAGATTCCAGGGTTAGAACTCTAGCAATTTTAATACAATGAAATGCTGAGGGTGCTGGAGGACAACAACAACAACAACAACAACAACGAAAAATAAACCCAAGAATCTGAAAGGTAAAGCTCTCAAAATGTTAAACATGAATCCCCACTTGCACTCCAAGTCAATCACAATTTTAGCCTTTAGGACAGTGGAAATGGGCTTGGGGGTTAGGGAGACAGGAGTGTTGAATAACAGAAAGGTCACCTGGGCACTCATTTTGGGCCTCCCTCCCTAGCTTTAACTGGGGCAACTCCCAATTTATTTGTTTAATATATTGAGAGTTTTTTCATACAGTTTCATTTGATAAAGGCGTTCCAACTTCCAAAGAAAAGGGTAAAACCACTTCCCTAGGGGGAAAGAAAGGATGTGGAACCTGTAAAACGTGTTCCAATAGTTTACCTCAGCCTCTGTCCTTTTTGGAAATAGGGGCAGATGTTAGCAAGGATACTTTGGCTGGGAGGTTGGGATGGGCCAACTAATAGTTCAGTGTATCAGTCATCCCCTACTGTGAAACCAATAGCAACAGTGGCAACAACAAATGATGATAATAGTAGTTACCATATAGGCATCAACTCTGATCTGGCACAGGGCTAAATGCTTACATAGATTGTGCCATGCAATTCTCTACAGCCCTGTGAAATAGGAACTATTATCCCATTTTGCAGATACTCTCACTCTTTTGCAACTAAAGTAATTGTGCATGTGGCCTAAATACATGTGAATAAACCAAACAGAGTCACTTTTATTTATTTATTTTTAAATTCTATTTTAGATTTAGGGAGTACATGTGCAGGTATGTTACCTGGGTATATTGCATAATGCTGAGGTTTGAGGTACAAATTATCCCATCACCCAAAAGTGAGCATAGTACCTAACAGTTAGTTTTTCAACTCTTACCCTCCTCCCTCCCTCCTCACTCTAGTAGTCCCCAGTGTCTATTGTTGCCAGCTTTATGTTCATGAGTACCCAATGTTGAGCTCCAGCTTAGAAGTGAGAACATGTTGTATTTGGTTTTCTATTCCTGCATTAGTTCACTTAGAATAACGGCCTCCGGCTCCATCTATGTTACTGCAAAGGACATGATCTTATTCTTTTTATGGTTGCATAATATTCCATGGTGTACATGTACCACATTTTTCTTTATCCAATCCAGCATTGATGGGCCCATAGGTTTATTCCATGTCTTTGCTATCGTGAATAGTGCTGCAATGAACATGCAAGTGCATGCATCTTTTGATAAAGTGATTTTCTTTTGGTTATATATCCAGTAATAGGATTGTTGGGTCAAATGGTAGTTCCATTTTAAGTTCTCTGAGAACTCTCCAAACTGCTTTCCACAGCGGATGACCTATTTTACATTCCCTCCAGCAGGGTATAAGTGTTCTCTTTTCTTGGCAGCCTTGCCAACGTCTGTTGTTTTTTGACTCTTTAATAATTGCCATTCTGACTGGTGAGAGATGGTGTCTCTTTGTGGTTTTGATTTGCATTTCTGTGATGATTATTGATGTGGAGCATTTTTTCATATGTTTGCTAGCTGTATGTCAAAAGGCATTTTTAAATCATATTTTGCAATTAGATTTAACTAGTTTCTCAGGACTTATTGCAGCTGAACTGTACACCAAGTCGAGGTGATCTATTCCTTTGAACTCAAATAAGTTCAGAAGGACAAATCACACACCGGGCTCTGAAGTCAGGAATGTCTGTTTGCTTATTCCAGGAGCAAAGTGCTTTATTTAGATTTAAGTAGAATAAATGTTTTCTTCACAGAAAGGAAAGGTCGTATTGGCATTGCATGTTTGCTTTAAAAGATTTTTATTGATTTGTTTATTCAACAAATATTTATTGGGCACTAACTGGGAGCTCTGAGCCTAGAATCTCACACTTACAAAAGTGAGGAAATGATTTGTTTGATATAAGCCTCAAGCCTAAGAAATTTCTAGAATTACCAAATCCTGATTTAGGTGGCACCTATTGATTAAGTGTGATTTTTCAGCCTAGTTCCAATCGATGTTTAGAAACCCAAGCAGAGTGAGGAGGGTGGTAGAGTTGTAGATTATAAATCATAGAATTAAAGACCCTTAGAAAAAAAGTAGCTAATTTCCTGTACCTTAAAAGTGAGAGAGTCAGACAGACATGGGCTGTTAACTGTGTAACCTTGGGCAGGTAACCTCTCTGAGCCTCAGTTCATCATATGTAACATGGGAATAATAGCATCTGCCTTATAAAAATATGGTAAGGATTACATAAGATAAATTATCTAAAGTTCTTAGTGTAGTGTCTGACATATACAACATACTCAGTACATGTTTACTGTTATTGTGATACCTGTTTTCCATGTGACGGGACGGAAACTCAGTGAAAGGAAGTGACTAACCCAAAGTCACATAGCTTCATGATGTTAGGACAAATGTTAGAACTCAGATCTCTACTAATAGTCAGATATGCCTTATACTACATACCGAGTTTACTCCCTGAGAGCCAGGTCCACTTCCTGGACCTCTGAGAAATATTTGGGCTAATCCAAGGAGAAGGGAAAAGAATGACAAGGAAGTGCCTGACATAAGAAAATAATTCCTGGACTCAGAAAACGAAACAGCAAGGATGAAATAGAGAATAAGAGAGAAATAATTACCAGAAAGTTTACAGAGCAATGTTGGAGCATTACAATGCGTAGTCAATCACAGGACTGATCTCTATTCTAACTCCTTTATTCACTAAAAGCGAAATTGACTTTTTATTTCTTTTTCTTGAGGGTAGTGGTGGGAGGTGGTTTAGAATGCATTTGTGATTCATAGAAAGTTACTGTGAATGCAGCTTACTATACAATTTCTATTTGCAAAACAAGGGAACACCATAATCGAAGTTAGAATGGAACAAGAGTACTGCTAAGATATAAAGAATGATACATTATTAATTTTTTTGAAACACGGACTGGCTCATTATTATTTTTTTTGAGACACCCAGGCTGGAGTGCAGTAGCACAATCACAGTTCACTGCAACCTCGAACTCCTGGGCTCAAGTGATCCTCCCATCTCAGCCTCCTGAAAAGCAGGGACTACAGGCATGTGCCACCACACCTGGCTAATTTTTAAATTTTTTCATAGAAACTGGATCTCAACATGGTGCCCAGGCTAGTCTCAAACTGATGGGCTCAAGCAATCCTGCTGCCTCAGCCTCCCAAAGTTTTGGGGTTACAGGTGTAAGCCACTGCACCAGGCCCAGAAATGATAGATTTCAAAAGAATATTGGGCTGGAGTGACACCTCATAGAAGTTGTTGAGAAATTTAGTAAAAATAAGAAAACAATGGCTCAATAGTAAAGTCATGTTGCTATTGCTTCATGTAGCCATAGTACAGTACAGCACTGAGAGAGATTGATTCTTTAGATGAAGATAGTCTTAAAAATTGGAAATATATTAAAAGAGCCACTCTGTTTCTATAGTAAAAGTGAAGGTTAGTTTATACTTGCCTAAGTAAAAGATGATATTTTCTTTCCTACACTATTCTTCAGTTTAATCAGAGGCCTGCAATATTGGTTATTACAAGATTCAAGAAATATTTAGGGGATTCCAGGATTTTCCTAAAAGAAGCAAGGCCATTTTGTTCAATTTATTACTGCATAGCGCATGACACTCAGACTGGTGCCAGAAAGTCTGACTGGAGTTCCTACTCCACCACAAGGGATACATTGTGATTGTTTCAGGTGTGTTTGCTGTATAAAAAGATTGTTCCAATATTGTACACTTAAAAATTTGTTAAGAGGGTAGATCTCCTGTGAAGTGTTTTTTTAATCACAATAATATTTTTTAAAAGGTTGTTCCTTTTCTTCATACTTTAATTTTGAGTTTGCTAATTTTCCTCCCCTCAAAATAATTACATTTTATTTCAAGTAAAATATATTGGTAACAGCTTGATTGCTTATTCTTTTGATAATTTTCACCTTCACAGGGCATCAGGTACTGTTTATACAGCACTAGACATTGCAACAGGACAAGAGGTAAGTGCTAACGTTCAATGCTGATTTTTATTTTCTTTTATTCATATTTATCACTTATCTTCTTTGATAGCAACTTTGCCTAAAAAAAATGGGTAGCACTGGGTTGAGATAGGTGTTTACTTCATTGGTGCCCAAAGCCTCTGAAGTGAGTGGTTTACCCATGATTAACCAAAAAAAAGTGGGGGGCATGAGTTTGTGGCACAGGGAAAGAGCTTAGTAAATAAAGAATGTGTATGTTTCACTCTGTGTCTCCCAAAATATGAATATTCATGTTTATTATAATGATTGTAATTAATTCTTGTATTTTAATTGCCATTTAGGTGGCCATAAAGCAGATGAACCTTCAACAGCAACCCAAGAAGGAATTAATTATTAATGAAATTCTGGTCATGAGGGAAAATAAGAACCCTAATATTGTTAATTATTTAGATAGGTAAGTGTTTTGTCTCGTTATGTACTTGTATTCTTTGTGGGATGTCATTTTTTCTTGGCAAATTACTTTATTTGGGATTTGTTTATTTAACAGTCATTCTGCAA
>NW_016825472.1:144890-148367 GCF_001698545.2 Rhinopithecus bieti | reverse complement strand
AGTGCAGTGGCACAATCTCAGCTCACTGCAACCTCTGCCTCCTAGGTTCAAGCAATTCTCCTGCCTCAGCCTCCCAAGTAACTGGGATTACAGGTGTGTGCCACCACACCCGGCTAATTTTTTGTATTTTAGTAGAGACGGGGTTTTGCCATGTTGGCCAGGCTGGTCTCAAACTCCTGGCCTCAGGTGTCCCACCCACCTTGGTCTCCCAGAGTGCTGGGATTACAGGCGTGAGCCACTCCACCTGGCCACAGATTTTACAGTCTTGATCAGTGTCTCCTGAAGTGTAACTTAGGAACCACCTGCAACAGAGTAACCTAAAGTCATTCTGTGTTTGTAATTTTGCAAAAAATAAAAAATAAAAAAATAAAAAAATGCATTTGCACTTATAAAAAATGCAGAATTCTAGGCTGCTTTCCATAAATAATAAGATGAGGACTGGACTGTGAAGTTTTATTTTTAACAAGTTTTCCAGGTGAATTTTATGGACACCACAGTTTGAACAATACTGAATAGAAAATCTTGCTTCACATTGATATGGGTCTTAGGTCAGGGTGGCAACATTGAGGTCATTCCATTTCCTATAATTCATCTTTCTTGATAAGCAAGGTTTCAGAGAGACCTGATTATACTGCTAAAGTGCCTTCAGATGGTGTCAGGTGATTTGAATAACCTCATGCTCTCTTTGCCTGAATTATAGGGCTCTGATGACCTTTGGCTCCATATTTGATCACTTGGGGTATGCCCCTCAGTACCTTCTGAAAGGTAACAGGCATGGCACAACTCAGAGTTGACTTCTATCAGAACTGAGGCCTGGGAATATCAGAGTCCCCAGTTTTTTAGCGTCATAAGACAAAGTCTTTTCTTTTCTTGTTATAGCTACTTGGTGGGTGATGAACTATGGGTAGTCATGGAATACTTGGCTGGTGGCTCTCTGACTGATGTGGTCACAGAGACCTGCATGGATGAAGGACAGATAGCAGCTGTCTGCAGAGAGGTAAGCAAATAGAGCATTTCCAGCTGAGAAGAACACCAAAATTGGCAGTTCTTCGTTTCTGATTATTCAGAATGTTTATGTCATTAAAGTAACAATAGTAGAACTTTTCCACTGAAAACAATTGGAGAGGCCAACTTCAATTTAAATTCTGTCCTAATAGCACTCCCCAGCATCACCCTCCTGAGCCCCTTGTTTATTTTAGCTGCCTTTTGTGAATCTTTTAGTTCCATTATGTCATTCGTGAGGTGCCATATCTAAACCCACATGCTGTAGTTTCGGTGAACATAGGAAACAGTGATATTGGCATAACACTTCTTTCTAATTTGGGGAAGTTTTTACATGATACTTGTTTTATCTTGCATGTGTAATATGAGCCATGTAAAATAAGTTATATTTTCATCATTTTTAGAAGGGAATTTAAACAAGGTCTTCCCTCAGCCCAGAAAGCAGTTGCTTTCACAGTACAATCTGAACTTCCTTTACAGCCCCCCAGTGGGCCTGACAGTCTGTCTCTTTTCCAGTAAGTGTCATATCCCTAAGGGGTTTCAAACTAAATTAAAGATATGTTATTACATTTATTATGTTGACTATTAAAACACACACACACTTTTTACTGGAGTCTCATCTTAGGCATTATAAGCTATCCCATTTATTTTGGTGAGGTTTTCTATCAACAAAAGTAGGAACTCTGACTCACTGAAACTTGAAAACCAATGATAGAAAAACAAAACTAAGTGATATCAGCTAATCTTTGTTTTTTTTTTTTTAAGTTGTTCACTTAAATTTCTTCCTTCCTTGCTCTCCTCTCATTATCATTTCCCCCACCCCACATATCCACCAAACATATATGTTTTCTATTCACGCCATAAATCAAACTTACTACCCTGAGCCTGTGGTTTCCTTCTTCCAGCATTACACTGCAAAGGCATTTCCAAACAATTGCCTATTACTTCATAGCCTCGGAGTGGTTCCCAAACCTGGCTACCCATTAGAAATAGTTTGGGGCACTTGTTTTAAATGCAGATTCCTGGGTTTCACTCCAGAACTTCTGAATCAAATCATACCATGTACAATGAAGCTTACCACAGCTGTAGAAGACCAAGCTGAATCATCCAAATAACTGGGCCAAAGTATATTAATTGGTTAGTTTGGCTGTATTAAGGATTGGTGCTATTTATCACATTATCATTCTTCATGTCCTAGTCTGATGTGTCAGCCATCATACTTAGCATGTATAATGCTAAGTGGCATCATTGATGTAAATGGTAATGTGACTTTAAAGTGGTGTTGTTAAAGCATTCAGTAATCGATTTCACTGGACAAAATAAAGTTATATCCTTGCCCCAAACTTATCTAGAAATAAAACTTAGTATTAAAAAATTATTTGTGATATAATTAGAACTTTTTTTTTTCTGATTTAATAGTGCCTGCAAGCTTTGGATTTCTTGCACTCAAACCAGGTGATCCATAGAGATATAAAGAGTGACAATATTCTTCTCGGGATGGATGGCTCTGTTAAATTGAGTAGGTATTTTGGTTCAGGTGGTGTTAGAGTATCAGGGAATTTCTGTTCTTTTATTGTGTATCTTAAGAAGATAATGGTTACTGAAAGTGATTTATTTGAAAGAAGTTACAGCCCAGATTGAAGTAAAGAATTTTTCTAACACTGTTCCTGATTATTGTGACCACATTTTTTGGATTTAATATTTCAGAATTTCTAGTGACTTGTGGAATGAATAAATGACAACTACCTAATTAGGAAACTGAAAAATTCTGTAAATTTGAGAAAACAGTGATAAGGAGGAATTAGATTGAAGTCTAGTAAAAATGACATCACATTAGTCAATTATTTCAGACCTTCTTAAAATCAGGACCAGCTGAGACATCAGTTAACAAAAAGGTATGAGCTAGGCAGTTGTGGAAACTCAGTGTGTAACAAAGGAAGATACAGCCATATCTGAAAGTGATATATTGTGAAAAGGAAAATAATTTGGGCTTATTTTAACTGGCTTTTCTTCTCTGCAGCTGACTTTGGGTTCTGTGCCCAGATCACTCCTGAGCAAAGTAAACGAAGCACTATGGTGGGAACCCCATATTGGATGGCACCTGAGGTGGTGACTCGAAAAGCTTATGGTCCGAAAGTTGATATCTGGTCTCTGGGAATTATGGCAATTGAAATGGTGGAAGGTGAACCCCCTTACCTTAATGAAAATCCACTCAGGGTAAGTCAGAAGAGAAGTCAGGTACTTTATTCCCAGCAAAGGGGAAAGGCCAAATATCATTTCTAGCTTCCACTGAAAGTGACCAGAATGGGCTCTTTTCTGAGACCAGTAACATAAAAGCACCAAGTTATATTTTTCAAATTTACTGTAAACTTCTTAAAGTTTATCTTACATTGTCTCAACAGTTTTCCTTTTCTCTTTCTTTCTTCTTTCTTTCTTCTTCTTCTTTTTTTTTTTTTTTTTTTTTTTTTTTTTTTT
>NW_016825472.1:139048-141558 GCF_001698545.2 Rhinopithecus bieti | reverse complement strand
GAGTTTTCTAGGTATAGAATCATATCATCTGGGAAGAGAGATAGTTTAATTTCTTCTCTTCCTGTTTGGATGCCTTTTATTTCTTTCTCTTGCCTGATTATTCTGGCTAGGACTTTTAACATTTTTCTAACATGCTTTGATTGTATTTTTAATGACAAGGGTCTTTAGTATAGCTTTCTAATGTAAAATATATGTAGCTTCTTATTAAGTGAGATGTGGGGAGAAAGTACTTTTATTACATGACATGGTTAAATGATCAGTCTAAAAAACACTTGCTTTATAATTACTTTAACAAAGTAAATAAATGCATTTTCAGAACAGCTGTAATTTTTAAATTGGATTTTCCTTCATTATCAGTAATGATTTATTGATTAACAACAGCTTGGTGGGTATTGAATGGAACACAGAGATAGACATAGTGCTAACCTGGTGAAATCACAAACTTAATTAGATTGTCAAGTAGAAAATGATAGGAAAGTTTGCATTTGCTAACTCGCTTTGCTACCACAAAATCAGAGATTTGATCTTCACGTGATCTTGTTATCCCTGCAAAGAGAAAAACTTCATTTCACACCTAACCCTATCATCTTATTTTGGAGATGTGCTGTTGATCATGTGGAGAAAAGGAAAGAGGTATGAAAGAAATGCTTACTCAGTGCAGAAATGAGCCATAGATATTTTGTTGTGTATAGCCCAGCAGTGAGCTATTAACAGAAGTTGTGTTTTGTATATATAACAGGCATCACATTGTTTAAAAAAGAAAATATGCACGGATTCAAATTCTACTCTCAAAATTCATGCACAGTGCTAGTATCATCGGCATCTTGTATATTGCCTGTATCATTACCACTAGGAGTCTAAAATTGAATCATACCCTTGGTATGCAAAAAGAAAAAAAAATGTTCTTAGTAAATGGTTAAGAGTTTTCATATAAAGCTTGTAAAATCCATATGCAAACCAAATATATGTGGCTTTCTATGCATGTAAAGAGACCTATAAACTAACTGTCTAGTTGTTTTTGCAGTTAAACATTTTGTAGTTGGGAACAGCATTCCCTATGTATGGAGAGGAGGACAGCTTCCTCCTGGCTGTCTCCTAACTCCTCTCTGATACTTGGCCTCTTGTTTTATTCCCTGTGCTGATTAGAAAACAACAGATACGAGGGAATGCCCTAATGAATGCTATAGGCTATTTCTCTGATCTCATGAAACAATCTGGAAATGAGATGTGCACATTGATTAGCTGCCTTCAGGGCTAAGTGGAAAAGAAGGGGCATTTTCCCACCATTTGTGGGATAGCCCTCCATGGATTTAATCAAGTCCACCCCTGACCTGTGTTCCAGCACATCAGGATAATTACATGAGCTTTTCCTTATTGTTTAACCACCTTTGCCCATTAAGAAATCGCAGTGAAAGAACACATCAGACGTCTTGTTTCTATGGATTTCCTCCCCTAAGTCTTTGGAGTTTGGAGGCACTAAATGGATTATGGCTATTTTGCTTTCTGCCTTCTAATGAGTAATTTACAACCTGCAAATTTTAAGGATTAAACAAATGGCTCTGTAAAACAACTAGTCTCGGTAATGGATTTATTACCTTCTTCAGCTCCCCAATTACAATTGATCTCTCTTTAGCTAGGCTGCTTATTATTAGAAAAAAGGAAACAGGTTTTGATCTTTATAGGCATCTTCTAGCCTGGGATTAGAACTCATAATTAACAGCTTGTATCTTAGATTCCACCGCTTGATATCTAAACAAGTACTTGCAGATTAACAAACCACAAGGTTCAGGAAGCCTACATTAAGTCTGCAACAAAAAGACCTGTCAGAAAGACCACCCTGTTGAATTCCACTGATAAGGATTTACTCTAACTTTGCTCATTACTCTCTGTATGTGTGATCAACTTTCAATTAATCAATCAACAAGCCCATATAGAGCTAGCCCTATTCTAATTTTGTCTCTTCTAGGCATCAGCAGTACTTTTTTTAGTTTCGATTTCAAATATGTTTTCCTAATGTTCTCTTGAAGGAAACACAATGTCTCAGGCTATATGCCCTTATTTGGAATCTTTAAAATGTAGTCGCTGAAACCATGGGGAGATTGGAGAGAAAAAAGATCTAACATGAGCCTACAGGGAGCAGCATTTTCTTGGATCCTGGTGCCCAGGCCATATGGGGGGAAATAGAAAATAATCAACAGCTTTAAGAGGAGTATAAAAGAGTGCCAGATTAGTCCTGTCTTTAATATCCTTCCAACACTACAACCCATCCACTAATGTGTGCTTTGAGGTGGAAAGAGTTAGAAGGAAGGAAGTGGAAGAAAGACAGAGTAGTAAAGTACAGGGTAGCATGTTGATGTGAAAAATTTTGGTCTTGTAGTCAGGCAGATCTGGGTGTGTCCTGGCTCTATAACCTGCAAGCTCTGTGACTGTCTGCAAGTTACTTAAAACCTTTATAAGCCTGCTTCCTATCTGTAAAATGAGAACTATGTCTATCTTACAGCGTTAGCATG
>NW_016825472.1:128911-138827 GCF_001698545.2 Rhinopithecus bieti | reverse complement strand
ATATATATATATATATATATATATATATATGAAAATGTATATATGGATAGTAAAGTAGTAAGATAGAAAAAACAGAGAAAGGATGTTTAGAGGTTTTTTTTTTTACCTACTCATGAAGGGAGGTTGGATTCAGCACTCTCCTAAGAACGTATCCTTCATGAGAGTGGTACACCCATCTACTCAAGGAATGGAGGGTTTTGCACAGTTCAGTACAATCACCATGAACAGGTAACACTGAACAGAAGAAATTCAAGGTGAAATCTGGGGCTATATATTTCAAGGTCATTTATGTTTCACTGTGGGTTTTTCTGTCTCTGTTGTATCAGTTCCAGTTGAGCAGAACCTTCATGAATATTGCCTATTAACATATTGTGGATGCAAGGAATTAACTACTTTTCCCCTTAGTTAGAAGGCAGCTGAGATTTTTTAATGTAAATTTTGCTATACTAATTGATGTAATTTGTTCATAAAATGCCTTTTAAAGGTCAGAGAGTCATTAGTTGTACTGATGTTATGAGGTTGGTATCCTTCCAGAGAGAGAGGACACAAGCTTCTTACTGTCCCCCACTGCCTGAAGTATTTGTACTCAACATAATTGGCCTTGGACATGTTGTTCTGTGACCTATAGACAGTTTTAGTGCAGCCTCCAATAATTAAGTACCTTGTTCCTTCTCTTTGCCAAAGTGACTGGGGTTAAAAATCTAACTTTCCCTGTGGATATACAAATCAAATGTTACTGTTCCGCTGATATCATCAGCTTTTTTGTTAATTGAAGACTTTAAAAAACTGTTACTATAATAACCTGATTCTAAGTAAGGAGACACAATCATTTTTGTCAAACAAAACTTTGGTCTGTTTTCTCAGCACCCAGAGTGTACCCCTTTATTAACTTTGCTTTTACACATAATGGGGCGATTCTTATCAACAGGTTTTGATGGAATTTGTTATTTGTGATATGTAAAAAAATGACATCCACTTGAAGTCCCTACTAGACACTTTGAAACACCTTTTATGGTAATGTTCCAAATCTTTATCCAAGTTAAAATAAATTTTAAGTGTTCTCTTTCTACCCCTTACTTTAAACATCTGTGAAGCTGTATCAAAGATTGGATCGCTGGAAGACAGTTATTGATATTACTGCTAAAAACAATATGTAGTATAGTATGTGAACCACAGATGCTATATCAGTGGATCTCCTTGGTTGCACATTGGAGTTATCTGTGGAGATTTAAGAATCAGTGATTCTAGGACCCCATCTTTAGGGAAAAATGGCAGTCAGGAAAAGGTCAAATATCAATGTGGCAAGCCCTTTATAGAACACTGTCAAACCTGGACAACAATTCGTCATCACCGCTCTTTGAACATGGTTGTCCAACCAAAAAATAACACTATCATTCTACTCATATTTATCCATTTTTTCTAAACATTTATGAGTAATACTATAAAAGCCCAATTGAAATCCTGATGTGCTTTATGTCATTCTCTGATTTACCAGTCCAGTAGCACTATCCAAAAAGAAATGACATTAGTTCAGCATATGCCTCCATGATATGCTATTTTCTTTTGCAATTTTGTTTCTTCTGAAAATGGAGTTCATCATTAAAATGGTCTAGCTGCTGACTGAGTAGCTAGCATATATTGGTGCATAATAAACCCATCAGTCTGACTACTCATGATTAGGAGTGCATTACCAATATGGCAAGGGAGAAAGGAGGACAGAAATCTAAATTCAGACCTCTTATCTACACTAGTAGGCTTCCCACTTCCTTTTCCTGCACTTAAAGCACTACAGAAATGTTAGTTATTCTTATTTCTACTTGTAGGAACAAGGAAATTATAGTTGGCTTGTATGGCTAGAGAAGAGAGTTAAGCAGAATAAGAGAATCTCTAGTAATTGAAAAGCAACTAAAGGCTAAACTGTTTCTAGATCCCTCCAAGCACTGGGACTTTGCTGTGGATCGGAATGTCTGGGTTTGATGGCGCGTGCTCATTTGGAATTAAAGTCAGACATAAACTTCCTGAATGCCAGAGAAGCAAGCATACTTTGCTAGCACTCAGTCAATATTGTTTTGAATGTATTTCAGGAAGAGCTGGGAGCATTCCCTTCATTTTCCATAAGCCATGATGGAACAACAAGGTTTATTGATGGTTTGTTGACACTCCTCCTACTTTGAGTGTAAATCTATGCCTAAAAGGAGGGGGAAGTTGGGATCACTACAACTAAAATAATTACAGAAGAATAACAGGGTTTCTTTTTAATCAGAAAAAAAATATTGCCTGTCAAAAGATAGACAGCTCTTAAGAATCATTGGTTGTCAGGAATTCAGTGTAGGAAAATGGGACTTAGCCATAGGAAAGCTGCAAGTCTCATTTAGAATGTAACTCAGAAGCAGACAGCTCAAACTGGTGAATTATGACCCAGAAAACAGCCAAAGGAGAAACGGATTCCATAGCAAACTAAAATCCACCAAGAGAAAATTAGAGAAAGAAAGTTTATGCTACTATTATGTTATAATTTCTCAGAATCCTTATAGCATGGCTTGGGAGTAAAACAAGGATGCATATGCTGACTGCCCTAATAGGTACCATAAGTATAACTAAGTAGCTAAGTCCCTCCAGATCAAAGTTAATGCTAAAGAGACAAATCATGGAGTGTAATGATAGACATTTGCACACTGAAACGCCCATGCACATGTTTTATCCTATGGCTTTTGAAATCTGTGTTTTTGCCAATGAGGAATTACTTTACCAAGAAAGTTGGAATTTTCTTAATAATTAAGATTATTTCTGACCTTTATTGTCATTTTGATTGATACCTTTTCCAACCAGGTTGCAACATCATTGTAGAAAACCCTTTGCATTCTAATAAAACAGTAAGTACTCTGAGGTGTCTTAGATAAAACGTTCTGCAGAGAAGTTGAATCAATTAAGGCAGCGTAAGCATTGTAGCTGGGAGAGCCAGAGTTCTAACATTATCCCAATAATCAAACTGACCTTTCTGTTATAGCTCTTTTCTTTCCTTTCTTTTGCTTTATTTTTCTTTTCTTCTTTCCTTTGCTTTGTTTTTTTGTAAAGAATTACCCTCATGTTCAGATGGCAAAGTTCATCAGCACTTTTTTTTTTTTTTTAATCTAAGAGGGGCCAATGACTGTGAGAGATCTAGACAAGGAACTTTCTAGTGCCTCTACCAACTCTTTACATTATGCGAGTTAAAGAATGAATTGTATTCTGAAGTCTGTCAGTCAGGAACTCCATAACTTTGTACAGTTTTCTTCTTGCTGAGCCTACATTTCCTTGTTGCTTCAAAAGAATGGAATTTCACTAGATTATTGTTTACCAGTAGGCTCCACAATGCCAGAATACCATAGAGTTCCTTGTGGGTATTGAAGGAGCCAAGAGGGAGGTCACCAGGGTAGGGCTCTTGGTTCCACCAGAATAGTTCGTTTTTAATTACTTTTCTGCCTTGGGCCATCACATGAGATTTACTTAAATAAGACTAAAAACTCATGAGTCACTTACTCTGATTCTGTGTCCTTTAGCTGTACATAGGCTACAGCCTTCCCCAACTCTGCCAAAAGGGCCATGGTTTGTGTGTTGTCTCTGAGTCTCTATGAGTACTTTCAGAAGAGTGGTATTCAGAAAGCAGCTTGGAGACATTTATTTCATCATCTCTGGACTAAATCTGTATCCCACAGAATGGAAAAATCCTCCTTTTCCAACCAAGCAAAGACACTTGATCATGATGTGAAACATACTGTATATGAGACTTGGTAACCTCATTCTGATAATAATCTTGGGAAGAAGCCAGTGAAGAACACTACAGTAATAAAGCTATTGCAGGGACACAAGGTTCCTCACTCTGGAGTATTATTAAAAGAATTGTATATTATTATGTACGGACCTGTTCAGCTGATTAACTGCATATAAAAATAGAAGTTGAAATCAGTTTATGTGAGTAGTAATGCATGTTTCACAGATCATATCACAGTCAGCCTGTTTTAATCCTAATATGGTAATTTGGAAAAGCCCAAAAGAATTAGAGTGCTAGTCCCTTCTTGCACTAACATTCAGAAATGAAATATGAACAAAAGTATAATGTTAAATATTACCTTAGGACTAGAAATTTGTTGTGTGTTAAAGAGAAAATGGGAGGTGAGGAAGTTGACATACCAAGTATACACATTATTTTGAGAATTTTTATGGGAAAAGGACCAGGAGCAATGGAGCAGTCACAGAATGGGACCTAGGATTCAGGTCCCCTTGGTCTCCCAGATTTTCTAGCCCTTATCTATCTTCATTTCTCTTTGTCCTCATTCCACCAGCAATATTCTCCTCCCATTGTCTTTTGGCCCCTGTTTTTGCCCTCATTTTTCGTTTTGCTTCCTCTGCTTCTCACAGTTTCTTGCCTCTACCTTTTGCACCATTTTGCTTTTCTTCCTTTCCTAGCTCTGTACCTACCCACATCCCTACTTCCAAATGCCCTATAGTTCCAAACCTTGGGTACTGCTTTGATTGCCCAACGTTGCTTCATAAGCACAAGTAGCCTCCTCTGCAATTCTTAGCAAGCATTATTAGTTCTGAGAATGAGCACACATATTGTCGGAGTTACCTGTAATTTATTTTACGGCATTGGTCAGTCCTTTGTGCTTGAAAGGAGCACATTTAGGCTAGGCTAACACCCAGTGAATCAGCCCTACCTAATTATCTTTTACTGTAAACCTATAAGGGGATAGATCTGTAATCGGTTCATTTTAAATAGCCTTTTAAGGATTAAACAACAAAACAACAACAACAAATGTCCCTCATAATTTGTTGACCAATGAGAACTTCTATGTAAGACAAGCAGGAAGTTAAATTAGACCAGATTGCTCATTCAGCTATCACACTGAAATGTTGGGTTGAGTAAGCCCAAGTATGGAATACAATGTTCATTATAATGTGATGATTTCTTTTTGCATATTTGGCCCCCATTACTCTCTTCTAAGAAAGACATGGCAGATACTTTCATGATATCCATAAACACATCAGAGGCAGCAATATCCTCTGGCTTTTAAACTGAAATCTCAGGTCACGAGTAAACTAAGTCATAAGGTGTTAAGTCACTTGTTGGCAAATATCACTCATAAAACACTCAAAGTTAGTTGGAAATTCTAAAATGACAGAAGAATCAGATTAGGAGTCAGTTGCAGGCAACAACCAGCTGCATATAAACCTTCAATATAGATAGACAGATATATGTATACATATATGTGTGTGTATATATACATATATATGTGTGTATATATACATATCATATTTACATATATATGCATGTATATATACATACTTATATGTGTGTGTATACATATATGTGTGTGTGTATATATACACACACACATATACACATACACACACACACATATATATACACACACACAGAGTTGACCCTCTGATCCACGGGTGTGAAATCCATGGATTCAACCAACCACAAATCAAAAGTATTTTTTAAAATGATGGTTTCATTGTACTAAACACGTACAGACTTTTTCTTGTAGTTATTCCCAAAACAATGCAGTATGATGACTACAGTCATGGGCTGCATAACAATGTTTTGGTTAATGATGGACTGAATATACAGTGGTGGTCCCATAAGATTATAATGGAGCTGAAAAATTTCTGTCATCTAGTGATGTCATAATGTCCTAATTCAATGCATTACTCACGTGTTTGTAGTGATGAGGGTATAAACAAACCTACTCCTCAAGAAGAGCCTCAGGCAGGTCCTTCAGGAGGTAATTTGCAAGCAAGGTATTGTTATCCTAGGAGGTGACAGCTCCATGCAAGTTATTGCCCCTAAAGCCATTCCAGCTGGACAAGATTTGGAGAGGGGACAACAGTGGTATTGATAATCCTGACCCTGTCTTGGCCTAGGCGAATGTGTCTTTGTTTCTTAGTTTTTGGGGAGGTTTTGTTTTGAGACAGAGTCTCACTTTGTTGCCCAGGCTGGAGTGCAGTTGTGCCATCTCGGCTCACTGCAACCTCTGCCCCCCGGGTTCAAGCGATTCTCATGTCCCAGCCTCCCGAGTAGCTGAGATTGCAGGTGCCTGCCACCACACTCAGCTAATTTTTGTATTTGTAGTAAAGACGAGGTTTCACCGTGTTGCCCAGGCTGGTCTCGAACTCCTGACCTCAGGTGATCCGCCCGCCTCAGCTCCCGAAGTGCTGGGATGACAGGCGTGAACCACCATGCCCAGCCTGTTTGTGTTTTAGTTTTTAACAAAAAAGTTTAAAATGAAAAAAGGAAAACATTTTTAAGATAGGAAATGTTTAGAGTTTATGAGGTAAGGATATTTAAGAAGAAAATATTTTTTGTAGCATGCTGTACAATGTGTTTTAAACTGTATAACGAAGGAGTAAAAAAAGTTGAAAAAATAAGTTTATAAATTTAAAAAGTTACAGCAAGCTAAAGTTAATTTATTATCAAAGAAAAAAATTTTAAATAAATTTAGTATAGCCTAAGTGTACAGTATTTATAAAGCCTATAGCAGTGTATAGTAATGTCCTAGGCTTTCACATTCACTCAATAGTCACTCAGTGACTCACCCTGAGCAACTTCTAGTCCTGGAAGTTCCATTCATAGTGAGTGCCCTACACAGGTGTACCAATTTTTATCTTTTATAACATATTTTACTGTACTTTTCTATTTTCGATACACAAAGACTTACTCAAACACACTGCACTAGTCACCTACAGTATTCAGTACAATCAGATGCTGTACAGATTTACAACCTAGGAGCAATAGGTTGTACCATATAGCCTAGGTGTGTAGTAGGCTATTCAATCTAGGTTTGTGTAAGTACACTCTATGATGTTCACAAAACGACGAAATTGCCTAATGATGCATTTCTCAGAATGTATTCCCCATTGTTAAGCAATACATGACTGTATTTACGTGGCATTTACATTGTATTAGGTATCATAAACAATCCAGAGATGATTTAAAGTATAGGGGAGGCTGTGCCTAGGTTTTATATGAGGAACTTGAACATCCATAGATGTTGGTATCTAAAGGGGTTCCTGGAACCAATCCCCCGTAGATACCAAGGTATGACTTTGTGTGTGTGTGTGTGTGTGTGTATACTAGACACTGGGCAATATACAATACTGTATGAAGCCCCTCTACCTCTCTGAGCGGGTACCTGCCCTTTGTTCCCCATTTCCAAACAGGTAGAGAATGATTGACCTCAAGAGGACCCATTTCCTTTGTAGAGGCAGAGGTGGATCAATTAAACCAGTAGTTTATACACAGTGTGCTTCACTCCTTGAAGAGCCCTTGTCTGCTTTTTCTAGGAGCACTCCCATCCCAGAGACTGGGAACAGTGAGACGTGGTATTGTGCAGTGGTCAAGAGCATGAACTCTGGATTCATACTCCCTGGATTCAAATACTAGTTTTGTGACATTGGGCAAGTTCTTCTTCTTATCTCCACAAGCCTCAGTTTCTTCTCAATTGGAGATCAAAATCGAATTTATTATAAACAGTCTAAAATAAACTTCAGGGTTTATTTGTGAATTGCACAAGCTAATAATAATCATTCAGTAAAAGTTATCTATTAATACTTCCCATGGATATAATATTTATACAGATATCAAGATATCAATGAATAGCCCTCTTTTATAGTTCAGTTGCATTGTATGTTAAGTCGACTTTTAGAGCTGGACTGGAGCCCTCTCACCATACATAATATGATTTCCATGGTAAAATGTGTTTTGCGTCTCAAATATTCAGCCTACAAAGAAATGTTTGTACAGAACCCTATCCTCTTTGTAAAGTGAGTCTTTATATTGGTGTTGGGGCTCCTCATGGTTGCTAACATGTTTCCATAGTCCCCTGGTTTGTTTTCTAATTTCTTAACTTAAACTTTATAAACTGTTGTAATGAACTGAAGTCACAAACTAAAGCTTTTTAATTAAGTGGTTAGTCCTGTTGCAAAACTGCCTTAATAACAGTTTATTGAGTACATATGGATTGTGTGGGGACTTCTTTGGAGAAATGTGGTAACTTCTATGATGACTGCTTTGATCTTTTTTAATTGAGGAAATTGTTAATATAGTAAACTGAATTATCACTTAAAGTTTTCTCTTAGTACTTAGGTAAATTCAGTTGCACATCAGTGTCAGTGAAAACTTTGATGTTTGTGTGTTATTACCAAAATATTTAGAGTTATTATGAAGAGTTAGAGAACATCAGAAACTTCTAGGTAATATGTATATCACAAGGAAGAAATCCACCATTTTTCTGGCCAAAGGTTGTATTTCTAACATTATAAATAAGGTCCGTAGGTTATGGGGCCTATATTGCCTCACCTCAGGAAGAAAACAGATCTTGTTAAATGATCTAACAGATTAATCAATAGTACCTTTTCTGTTCAAGAACAGTCAGAGAAAATAAGTTTCTGAACTATGTTTCAAGTTCCAGAGAACATTTGTTTTCTTCCCTTTCTCTATAGGTCTTTCTGCATTGGCCATGTTTTAGTCATCTTTTTCCAGTTTTCCCTCCCTTTGATGATGACATCCCCTTACATATGCTATTCATACAGCTCTCTTCCTTCTCCCACACTGAACAGTGGGGTCATCAGAAGTTATTATATGCCAGGCCCGTTCAGCTCAGAAAAGGTGCCATTTTTCATTTTCTGCATATCTTCTTAGACTTTAATAGGTCACTTTTAGGTTCTGAGCTTTAATATTTATGTATGTAAGTCTGTTATAGTCTCAGCTCAGTTAAATTTATACATTTTGGCTATTTCGTTCAGCAACAAAAACATTTATTGAGCACGTATTTTGAGCAAGTTGTCACAAAATCCACGATTGGTTATAACACAGCTCCTACCTTCCATGGGCTCACAATCTAGGAAGGAAGACCTGTAAACAAATAACAAGTGCTCATACATAATACAATGTAAAAATAGACATATAAACGTGTGCTATTGGAGTTCAAAGAAGGAAATGGCTAACTCCATCTGCCGGGTGACCATGGAACTATCCTGGTTTGCTTGAGATTGAGGGACACAAAACCTCAAATACCAAAACCCAGGATAGTCCCCAGAAAACCAGAGTGGTTGGTCACCATGTTTACCTACCTGGGAGAGATGGAGAAGACTTTAAAGAAGAGATGACATTTTAACCAGTGCTTGAAAAGCAAGTTTATCAGGTACTTAAGGGAAATGAGGATAGCATTTTAGGCAGCAATGAAAGGCATTTCCTTTTCAGGGAATGATGAACAAATTGGTGTGAGTAGCATGTGAGCTTCAGCCAGTGTGTATGTGTGTGGCGGGGCAGGAGAGGAGTTGGGAGAAGCACCCTAGGGTGAGAAGAGTACAGATGGAAACTGGAACTGGAAAGGTGGGCAGGGGGCAAATCATACAGGACAGCCTAAGGAATCTTTATTATGTCCTGTGAATCGGTGTTTTTCAAACAACAATAATGATCCTCTGATTCCAGTGAATCCTTGCTTGGAAGCACAAATAAATGGAGAAAAACACACAAATTTTCTGATTGAAAAGGGTTTGTGGGCTGGAAGCGGTGGCTTATGACCTGCACTTTGGGATGCCAAGGCAGGTGGATCACAAAGTCGGGAGATCAAGACCATCCTGGCCAACAAGGTGAAACCCCATCTCTACTAAAATACAAAATTAGCTGGGTGTGGTGGTGGGCACCTGTAATCCCAGCTACTCTGGAGGCTGAGGCAGGAGAATCGCTTGAACTCAGGAGGTGGAGATTGCAGTGAGCCATGATCGTACCACTACACTCCAGCCTGGCAACAGAGCAAGACTCTGTCAAAAAAAAAAAAAAAAAAAAAAAAAAAAAGAAAAAGGAAAAGAAAATGTATGTTGGGGAGAGCCTTAGAAGCTCTCCTCCTCTCGCACTCCCTATTCTTTT
>NW_016825472.1:102354-126347 GCF_001698545.2 Rhinopithecus bieti | reverse complement strand
CAGGGCAGGAGTCTGCTGTTAGACCACCAATCAAATCCTCCTACCCACCCCCTAACAAACCCACCCCCTATCAGACCCACCCCCTAACAAAAACTACAGCCAGACCTTTTTGTCGAAGTTCTGAGGAGGACATAACGGTTCTTTGAAGTACTGTAGAGGTTCGTAGCACTGGCTCTTCATTACTTCAGATTTTCCTTCAAATTACAGGGCTTTCTTCTCCCTTGATGTACTATTTCACGAACACTACTCAGGCGTAACAACTATGATTAAGGTCATTTTTTTGGATTCATAAATGGAATGGAAAAAGGGCCAAGTATTTCCTTAGGTAATTATGCATAGATTGAAGAGAGATGAGAAGGACTCAGGTAGAGAAGATGTGTATGTACTTTTAAGGAAGAAAATTATGTGGAATAGAATGTATTAAGCTAAGAATGGTGAAAGTAAAGTGAGAAAATGAGACAATATAGCATGAATACAGATCTACAGAGAGTGAAAACGAATCTGGGAAAGGAAGAAAGAGATGTGCTTGTTTAGGTCTGGGCTTGGCTACAGAGCAAGAAAAAAAGCAAGAACAGTGACTTTGGGAAAGTTGTAGCCAGCTGAAATAAAAGAGTTTTAGGAGGAGGCAGGGAATGCAATTTGTAGCAACTGATTTTCTTTTAATAAAGGAATAAAGATGTTTGGGAGGACAGGTGCTTCAAGCACTAATCATCCAAGAACAAAAACAGTTTGAGCTTAATTGACTATATCTGCTATGATTGTGCACTATTCGATTTTAGCCCAATCAGTGATTTTCTAAAAGCATCCCATCTCCTTTTAGTCAAAGCTGGATTTGTCACTGACTTGTATTTTGGCATGGGAGTCCTAATAGCTGCCACCTGCATTTCCTGTTCATCAATGGAGGTATTGAAAATTACAAAGGGATGAGAGTTGGGGGAAAGGAAGATGTACATTTCGTAGGGGTGAGGGATGTATTCACATGTGGGTTTTTTAGTACTGGGAGGAAAAGCCAAAAGTTTCCATGCACTGTAGAGAAGCATATGGCATTGTAGTTCTCACACATTGCTATGCAAGACAATCTCCTATGGAATTCTGTGGCTCTTATGTTTGGTGTACATATGATGCAGAGATTCTAAGTTATTATGTGTGAAGTGGGCTCCAGGTTCTCAGCCAGGGATTCTCATTGTTGGCTGTAAATTGGAATCACCTGGAGAGCTTAAAAATTTTGGCGCCTAGGTTCTGTTCCCAGAGGTTTTTACTTAATTTTCTGGGAGTGAGAACTGAGCATGGAGATTTTCTAACTCTCCCCAAGTGATTCTAATGTGCAGACAAGTCTGGGACCCTCTAGTTTAGCCCATTGCTTAATTACTTGGGTGGATTAAACCAGTTGTTCTTAAAGTGTTGTCCTGGAACCAGCAGCTTCAACATCAACAGGACACTAATACGAATGCAAATTCTTGGGCCCCTGCCCCTGAAACTCTTGGGGTGGCTCAGAAACCTGTGTTTTAACAAACCCTCTGGATGATTCTGATGCATGCTGTAAAGTTGACAGCCACTAGATTAAACGGTTGTTCCTGACCCTTTCTAAAGTACATCTGTGGGAGTTACTAAAAAGGAGAGATGTCTTCAAGAGCTGATGAAAACTGGCCTGCAAAAGGACTTTTATAGAAATACCTATAATAATAATAACAGAAGCTAGAGTAGAGAAAGGAGAAAGGGGATGATAATTTGCTGCAAAAGCCAGGGAAGTTCAGGAGGGAACATGTCTTCATAAGAGTTAGGGGGTTTGTTGCGTGGGCTGGTAAAACCCTGGCAGTACCTGCAGGCAAACTCCTACTTATTCTTCAATACCCTTTTAAAATGTCAGCCTCTTTCGTGAAGCTTTCTCTGAGCTCTGGTGTGAATTACTTCATCCTTGTATTTACTTAGTGCTTTCTAGTTTCCTCAATTAGCTCTTGGTCCGCTGTACAGTAGCTCTCTATATATGTCTCTCTCCCTCACTAAATTGCATGATTCTTCAAAGCAAGATCACTGTCTTATTCATCCTTAGCTCTCCAGTGTCTAATAAACTATCTGGTACATACTAAATGCTCTTGAATTGTTTGCTGAGAGGAGGCGATAGTAATGGCCAGCTTTCTTGTATCAAGAACCTTCAGCTGGGCACAGTGGCTCGCACCTGTAATCCCAGCACTTTGGGAGACCAAGGTGGGTGGATTATTTAAGTTCAGGAGTTCAAGACCAGCCTGGCCAACATGCTGAAACCCCCATCTCTACTAACATGGTGACGCATGACTGTAATCCCAGCTACTGCAGAGGCTGAGGTGGGAGAATCACTTGAACCCAGGAGGTGGAGGTTGCAGTGAACCGAAATCATGCCACTGCACTCCAGCCTGGGCAGACTCCCGTCTCAAAAAAAAAAAAAAAAAAAAAAATATATATATTATAGTATAATATATGGGTTACTTTGGTTATTAATCAATAGTCCTGAGTCAGCTCTCTGATTGGAAGACTAGAGACCTGACCTTGATTCTCTCAGGACATCATGACTTGACGTCTCTTAGTGGTGGCCTTATACTACAAAGCTCTCAGAGAAATATACAATTATTAGCAACTTATTTTACCATGATAATTGTCAGGTGTCAAGACTACTATTGTCAATTTTTCTCATATTTCCTCTCATTGTAGGTGTACCTTCATGAGAAATCTAATTAAAATCATTAGGGATACAGCTGCTACAGGGTAAAAGTATTTGAGTTCTTGGGCCCCACAGCTTGCCTCTCTCATCCAGACACTGGCATCTTCTGGTTCCTTGTACTTCCCTAATTCTGTAATGTACTCTCTTCATTCCACATCTATTCACAAACATTCTTCAAGCAAGATAAGCACTTAGTAAATCACAATTACCTTTCCATTGCACTTCCCCAAAGTTATACTCAGGTCAAAATGAATGGATGTATGTGTATTCCCCAAGTCTTTAGATAAATAGATTTACAGGCAATCCTTTGGTTTAATTTTCTAGGTACTTAATCACATATTCATTATATGTGGATTTTTACTGGCTTAATTCTCGGAGGACAACAATATAACCTTATTTTTAAGTTTTTGGAGGTAGGACACTTTACTGTCACCTCAGTTACTGCCAACATTAATCATTTCTAAATGTTATAGAAGCTTTGAAAGATATGTGTCATTCTCTAAAGTGGAATTATTAAGACCCAGAATGTAAACCAGAAGAAACTGGATTTTTGCCTTCTGTGCCAACCCATGATTTTAATATGTATGTGCCGAATGTATTTTTCTATTTTTTTCTACAGGCATTGTATCTGATAGCCACTAATGGAACCCCAGAGCTCCAGAATCCCGAGAGACTGTCGGCTGTATTCCGTGACTTTTTAAATCGCTGTCTTGAGATGGATGTTGATAGGCGAGGATCTGCCAAGGAGCTTTTGCAGGTGAAAATAAAATAGGACAATTACAAAGAGAGGCATTATACTCAGCTTTTCCATCTCAATGTGTGACAGAGAGCTCTGTCAAGAGATGTCTAGAGTTAGGCTATTACCATTTTATTTTAGACCACAGGCACATAACTATAGGCATGCATCTAATACATGATTGATTGACATGTTGCCTTTCTTCTGAGAAGTTGGCAGTGTAATCTGTAATCTCTTTTGTTCTTCCTGGAGTCTTATTTTGCAAGGAAAAAAAAGCAATGTGACCCTCTGGTGTTGGTGTTTTGTTCTAAACTTTACTTGTGCCCCTGGATGTTGTATGCAGGTGCTCTTGGCCGGAGGTAATTCTCTACATAACTATGCAATTATTTCCATGGCATTTGCTACTCTAATGCTTTACTGGTCAAAGCCCCTTTGCTTGTGATGCCAATTGGCAGGCACCTGCTTGCCTGGGTGAGTACCATCCAGTGGTGAGTGCCTCTGTAACCATTTGTCCTTTTCATGGCTCTCAGGGATTAGTATATATGATGAGAAATAATACTTACTATGTACCAAATTCTTTCAATAAATTATTTCATTTTTATAACAACTCTATAGGGTAGGCATTATTATCCCATTTTATAGATGTAAAAGTTGAGGCTCACAGCTCTTGAATGGCAGAGCTGGGATATGAGCTCTGAATTGTCTGACTTTCTACCATACATCACACACAAACCAATTTAGATAAAAATATGTCTTTATTTGATAAAGCAGTACGTGCCCAGGATGATACACATAGCTTCACTGCTGGGGAGTGTTTCTCAGGGACATGTATGAAGACATTTAACATCTAAGAACAATGACTGCTATTTTTCTTTGTGATTTTGAACACATAAGCCAATTAAACAGAAGGTGCAACACTTGGTTATACAGCGCGTTAACCACAGATTGTCTGTTCTAGCCTACCCCTGAAAGAAAACCGGTTCCTGTTGTTTCTGAACTCCCTCCAGAGACAGAGCCACGCCCAGACAAAAAAATATCCCACCCTAACTCAGATCATACCTGGAATAGACCTTTTTGGAGAAACTGAAGAGACTACATCTTTTCTTTTCTGCTACCTGCAAGCATTTCACAGGTTATCATAAGGCCCTAAAATGTCAAATCTGCAATGGCCCTTTGTTAACCCTCTAATTAATCCAGCCTCAAATTACAGATGAAAGTCAACTTTTGAGTATATCACTTTTATATCTTTTTAGCCCTCCCACCACTCCACATGCACATTCTGATGCACATTCCTCTTATGTTTTCTTGTAAAGATAATTGAAGATGTAAGTTATCTTCAATTGGCTATCCAGATAAATGTGACTATCCAGCTAAATAGATCATTAAATCAATTATCTAGTTAATTCATTCCCCAACAATTCTTTTATATGAACCAGTCAGATAACTGATACAAAACTGTATTTTGAGTCTAAATTGAATAGTTTATTGCGTCTTTTCATTTTATACATGTAAGCAACAGCCCGTATTTCTCTTTGAGTCCATGCAACTCCATTCTCTGACTCTAGCCTATTATTGCCATTTCCAAGATGAGAAAGGGGAGAGATGCATGACATTCACCCCACTGGAAGGCTGGAGAAAAGACACAGGTCTTGAATATTTGTGTCTCTTTCTGTATGACCTAAGACAATTCTCTGTCCATCAATTGATATTTATTGAGCAACTTCCATTTGTAAAGCATAAGTGCAGTATACAAACCTATTAAAAGGCATGATTCCTCCATTTAAGACGTTCACAACCTTCTTGGGTACATGAAAATATAATGCAAAACTGTTTAGAGACTCATTCAACCCAAAGAACTGTTCAAATAGTAAATGACATGGTTGATTAGAGAAATACTTCCATAAGCTAGGGGTGATCAGAAAATGTCTGCAAACAGGAAAGAGGTCTGCTGGGCCTTGAAGAAGTGATCAGTTTTAGATAGGTTGAAGAAAATAAGGGAAGGGATTTCAAATGGAAGGAAGTGTTAGGATTTAACCAAAGACATATGGGCAAGGTCTATAGGAACAGAACCCAGAAAGTGTGGCTGAAATAAAGAGTTCAAGTAAAGAAGCTGCAGGAGATAATCCTGTGGTGGGCCTTGAACACCAGGCTTAAGAGTTGGGGCTGTAGGCAGTGGGGAAACACCGAAGATATCTGAGGGACAGCATGATGACAACTTTGTTTAGGAAGATTAATCTGGTAGTATGTGGTAAGAATTAGCAACAGGAAAAAAATGGAGACAGGGAGACCAAGGAGGAGCTATGGTTTGGGATTAAGATGATTAGGACTGAATTAGAAAAAGCAAGAGATGGCCAGACGTGATTGCTCATGCCTATAATCCTAACACTTTGGAAGGCCGAGGCAGGTGGATCACTTCAGGTCAGGAGTTCGAGACCAGCCTGGTCAACATGGTGAAACACTGTTTCTACTAAAAATACAAAAATTAGTCAGGTGTGGTGGCATGTGTCTGTGATCCTAGCTACTCAGGAGGCTGAGGCAGGAGAATCACTTGAACCTGGGAGGCGGAGGTTGCAGTGAGCTGAGACCGTGCCACTTCACTCCAGCCTGGGCAACAGAGCGAGACTCCATCTCAAAAATAATAATAATAATAATAATAATAATAAGCAACAGATAAATGTAAGAGACGTTGAGAAGAGAGTACCCGGTAGCTTATTGCATTTAGAACATAAGAGGAAGACAAAAGTGACTTCAGGCGATCAAGTCAATGGTGGCATTCAGCAAGAAGGCAAGTGATGGAAGACAGTATAATAGCTAACATTTCTTGACCCTATGTAACTTACGAGGGACTGCCACTTACCTCATTTAACCATTTTAATAAACAGAGATGAGGATTTAACCTAAGTGCTCTAATTCCAAAGCCCCTATAGCTTACATTACACAAGATTGCCCTGCTTGTGAGACTGTAACATAACTTTTTAAATGTTGAATTTAAGGTGACAGAAGAACATCCCATAGGAAATATCCAGCAGGAAAACTAGGACCAGAGTTCAGGAAAGAGATCAGGTCATACACTATGGATTTAGGAGTCATCTGCATAAAGCTGATGGTGGGTTGAAACCATGAAAGAGAATGAGATCTGTAAGAAATTAAATAAAAAAAAAAGAAGATGATGGCAGCCAAGTTCTCATGAGTGGGAGGTAGGAGGAGGAAGTGANAATAATAATAATAATAATAATAATAATATTAAGCAACAGATAAATGTAAGAGACGTTGAGAAGAGAGTACCCGGTAGCTTATTGCATTTAGAACATAAGAGGAAGACAAAAGTGACTTCAGGCTATCAAGTCAATGGTGGCATTCAGCAAGAAGGCAAGTGATGGAAGACAGTATAATAGCTAACATTTCTTGACCCTATGTAACTTACGAGGGACTGCCACTTACCTCATTTAACCATTTTAATAAACAGAGATGAGGATTTAACCTAAGTGCTCTAATTCCAAAGCCCCTATAGCTTACATTACACAAGATTGCCCTGCTTGTGAGACTGTAACATAACTTTTAAATGTTGAATTTAAGGTGACAGAAGAACATCCCATAGGAAATATCCAGCAGGAAAACTAGGACCAGAGTTCAGGAAAGAGATCAGGTCATACACTATGGATTTAGGAGTCATCTGCATAAAGCTGATGGTGGGTTGAAACCATGAAAGAGAATGAGATCTGTAAGAAATTAAATAAAAAAAAAAGAAGATGATGGCAGCCAAGTTCTCATGAGTGGGAGGTAGGAGGAGGAAGTGAAACCAGGAAAGAAAATGGAGTTGGAATATTCAGTGCACATGCGCATGGAAGAGACCAAATATGGTAGAATGTCACAGGCTTCTAAGGCAAAAAATAAAAAATAAAAAATAAATCAAAGAAGGAAGGAGTATTCACTTTTATTAAGTACTGCAGAGGGGCCAAAAGAGAAATGGTAGAGGCACGGCTGTTGAGTTTAGCAGTTAGTAAGCCATTGATTTCTGTATAAAGTTCTTTAGTAGTTAACTAAATACACTTTTTCCAAGCATGACAGCTTCTCTAGATAAATTTATCAGTTTAGGAAAATCAGAGAGTCAGACTGTTGCAAACACAGTGAGATTTTACAAGATCCCTCAGAGTTTCTCACTCTGCCAGTCAGCTTCCAGAGGATCTCATGACATTGAAGTACAAAAGCATCTGAAGGACAAAAGCTGGCACTGTTTTTAATTAAATGATATTTAATTGGGTGTTCAAAATATATCTTAATTAAAAAGGGCTGCTTGAAAATGTAAAGTAGTGTACTTGTTGGAGGAAAGAATTCCAATAATTCCTCTTTTTCCTTCCTTTTACAGCATCCATTTTTAAAATTAGCCAAGCCTCTCTCCAGCCTGACTCCTCTGATTATCGCTGCAAAGGAAGCAATTAAGAACAGCAGCCGCTAAGACTGCAAGCCTTACACCTCACCATCTCCCTCATGAGTAAGACTGAAATAAAACTCTGCTGCAGGAAAGATGGAAGAAAAGACAGTCAAATGGGGTGGGGGTTCTTTACCTTTCAAATGAATAGAAACTTCTTATAAGCCTTTTTCCTACTCCCTCAGATTATGTAATTTATTTGTAAGCCTGAATCGCAGCCCAAACAGGGCAGCAATGTTGAAGTGACCATAAAGTGGTCACTTCCACCGTGAAGCGAAAGAGCCAGTAGTGAATCCCCTCATTTTGTGCATTCACTTTGAAGAAAAAGGTTTCTCAAAGATGCACACTCCCTCTTCATAGTGTTGTNAATAAACAAACAAAAAAAAAATACCAGAGCAAGTACTGTGTGAACATGTGGAAGTCCATGCCCTAATAGAGTTGCAATTTTTTATTCTTCTTCTATAGTGGTGGCTTGGTTTGTGTACCTATTTTTCTGCATTTGTATTGGAAAAGGTTTCTTTTAAGACATTTTCCAAAAGTGGAGAGGAATATGTGTGTTCAGGAAGGGCTTTTAAAAAAGTATATATCTAAATAAAGCTCAAATGGTGAAATCCTGTCACATTTTCACAATGATGCTTAAAAGATAGTTGAGTAAACCAGGTTGTTAATCTCCTTAATACCTGAAAGAGGACACACTGAAACTGTGACATCCTGCTAGGTGAGTTCTGGTTCTGAACCTAGGAAATCCTCATAGGAGAAACCACATTTAAACAAAGATGGGACTTTCTCTGAGAGCCAAAACCAGATAAATGTAGAATACTGACATCCTTGTCTGATATTAAGTAAACAAAGATAATGATACCTAAATTAATCCTCTCTTGTGCTTATGAAACATATGCACTATAAAATAGGCATACCAGGAGGAAATAGATTCATTAACCATCATTTACTTATGATACAAATTATTTATTTTGACAATTTATAATGTTTAAAAAGGTTTTTTAAAGATCTGGAGAAAGGTGATATAGTAAACAGTCAACTCTGCAAGAAGTGGGAGGTCAGTGAAGGCTACATCCCAATCAATATTTGGCTCTAAGTACTTGTTCCCATTTTCCCTATGTATCACCTATTTCTGTTTCAGAATATGGTGTGTTCATACTTAGTCCTTTGGGCTTTTGAATATCAAAAGCATAGTCATAAAGGTCTTGAAATTCTCTCCAGTAGAAAATAATTTTAACTTACAATCATATCCCAAGAAATGTTAGTCCAACAGAATTCCTTATATAGGGCTTGGGGAAAATAACAAAATTTGACTATTATTTCACCATATATCTATTTATTAAAAATTCAACAGTTGGCACTTTCTGAATCTTCTGAGAGTAGAAAAATGTCTATCTGGAGGGTGTCTGTGTAGAAAAGGATATGCCTCTCTTTTGAGTGTACTGACAATTTTGTAAATTACAGAAAGTTGTTTCTCTAAGCCTTTGAAAAACTAACAATTTGTGTTATAGAAGGCTTCTTAATTTGTAGTATACAAGAATCTAAACAGAACCTATGTACATTCAGCAAGAAGGGGAAAGAGATCAGTTACATAGACCTCTCTCCTTCTTTGCCAAGGTACATCCATCCATCTAACCATCCATGTATCCACATCTTAAAATGAAAGCACTTTCTTTCGAGTTTCAGCAAACTATATAGTGTATGTGTTTATGTTTAGAAGATGACCCCACTGTTGTATTTCCTGTTTTCCCTATTGTTTTCTTTGACTGTAAAATTTGGGAGAGGCTTGACCTCCTCCCCTTGAAAAAGACCACAGTGGGATAAAACAATAATTGTGAAAAGAAAATAAAGTGGTAATATTAATTTGAAGCATACTATGTTATACTTTGCACAAAGGAATCTGGGCTTGTAATTTTAATGCCACACTGCTCTAATGAGAGAGAGAGGCCTTAATTTTGATTTCATTTAAAATAAGTACTTAAAAAAAATTTTCACTCATAGTGCCGGGAAATTCAATGAAATCCTGGGATGCAAATAAAAGTCAGTACATTGGTACATTGGTGACTGTGTCCTGCCGGTGGAGAGAGCTCAAAACCTGGTTAGGAAGCCCTATTCATCAGTTAGCATCCCTTACATGTTGAGAAGGCCTTTTTTGTTGTTATTTTGGAGACCTTGGAGCAGTGACCCTTCAGATCACTGTAGGCAGAGAAATGGCTTCTCTCTTACGCTTTCAGTTCAGCATATTAACAACGAGGAGCCAGGTACTTCTTTACTACCACTTTGTACCAAGATTTGATAATAATATATCCCAGGAGGCATTACTTTTATAAATTTGTATTTATGTAAATTTTCAAATGAGAACAGCTTCTAAAGCCCCTTCCCTGTATTGGAGAGTTATGTATATTTCTAATAAGTATTAGAAAGAAGCTGTTTCTCATGCCACAATGATGCTGAAGGATTCACATTTGGTACAATCGAGCAACTTGAACTCCAGATTGTTAACAGTTTATTCTCTTTCCCTGGATTGTTTTTAGCTCATCTTGACACAGGTGAGTCTATCCAAATCTTTAATGTTGGTAGTGTGCCCTGAGATAATGAGGGCACATCCTTCAATGTTGATTCCAAAATATCCTGAGATAGGAATAGGGCAGTGGGAAAGTCAGGGAAGGGTGAGAAGCACAGTAGAGATTATTTATTTTAAAAAGAAAAGAACGTTAATGTTGTTAGCAAGGATCCAGTGCGTTGTCATAATCCCATGAGGATTTTCAGATGACACAATCCCTCAGATCAGTCACCATGTTGGGTAACGACTTCGTTCTTGCTGATCTCGTGTGTGTGTCATTGTAAATATTTGTGCGTCCATGTTCCATTTTGGCTACTGGATGGCCAAGCCATGTAAGAAGATTTAACTCAAGTATTTATTCTTTATGTTATTCAGATTTCTTTCAGGCTTGTGAAGTGCACCCCAATGTTTGAGTTTAACCACATGATCCTTACATCTATCCCTCCCCGGTGAAGCACATTCCATTGCTAAAAGAAAAAGAAATATGAAATTGCTTCCTGTTGTCTGTGTAACTGTTTTGATAGTTTGAGATGTTTGTCTATAAATGATATTTCTCAGCTCAAAGATCGTGTAAATAATTATATTCCTTTGCTCAATGGGTTGTTTATTTCTAATGAGGCTGCCAGTTCTGAGAGATTCTATAATATCACTTTTAAATAATGTAAACAGAGATTACGACTACATAAAAAGAAATGCATATGGGCAAAGACTGGGAACACAGATAATTGAAATCAGTTGTATTAGGGTGGTGGAATTATGTGAATTTTTTTCTTTCTAAAATTTTATTTGATATTGTTATAATATTGCTTTATAATAAATAAACAGCAGAAGGGAAACTATAGACACATAGAAAAGATGCCAGAAGCAGATGCCTTCTGGCCAGAGCCCAGAGCATGCAGGGCACAGATATTTGCTAGTTACAATTATTCTATAGGCTTTATACTTGCCTGGGTGCTGAGGTTGGCATACGCTCGGGTATGGCACATGCTTTCTTAGGAGACTATTATCTATAAGTTAAAGCTAGGGAGATGTCACTATTAGAACTCCAAACACACTCTTCTGCTTTAAAACAGGCTGTCTGCCCTGTGCTTTGGTATGGCATTCGGGTGTCTGTTTTGTGGTTGCTTTAGATTGGAGGGGTGACCATTATATTAGCCCCCTTGATAACATCTGTTGCAGATATTACCTTTCTGGAACATTTTAACAGACTCTCAGGTTGAATTTTGGAGGAATAGAAGGATAAAATCTCCAGCTCCCACCATGTTCTTGTCCAACAGGATATTACTGTATATCATTCAGGTAGGGTTCTTCTTTTAATAACCAATAGGGCAAGTCCCACTAATTTCATTAGAAGTTATGACTTGTAATTAAAAACTGACTTTGAAATCATTAAACAAATATTTAGGACTGTCTGCCTGTTGGCATTCAGTTACAGTTCTGTTAATTTTGACTTGGGATGGTCTCCATGTGCTTTTTTCTACCTATTTATAGGTTGTATGCAGTAGTTGTGATTTTAAAGAGTAAGGGAGACCATCTAACCAAAGGAGAAGAATTTCCTTCTAACTCATCAAAGAAATTTTAGGTGAGAACTTTGATAATGAGGTAGTCGCCTCAGATATGTTGCTTAGTTTCACTGAAAGCAGACCCTATACCTAGAGAACTTACTGGCTTTTTACTGGTCATTCTCAATACAAAAATACTTAGGGGAGTCTTAACCCTGCCATCCCCCGTTGAATCTCTTGGTCTTTATCTAAGCTACTTGCAGTTAATATTCAGTTAAACAAAGGAATGACCAGTAGTGCAAGTATCTCCCAGTCTCTGAGCTCTGAACAAGGGGACTGAAATTCAGCATTTGTAAACTGACAGTTTGATGGGCCTGGGATTTGAAGTGAACTCAGCATACAATTCTGAACATATATTTGCATGTGGACTGGAAAGGAAATAAATGGGAACTTGGAAATAATGGAAATATTTCTCCTATGAAAGAATTTTCATAAAAGATTTGTTTTGATATAGTCTTTCTGTTGGCTAGCTTTTAATTTTTTCATTCCTTTTCTGATCCACACTCCTTTAAGCGACCAAATGAATATAACCCAACATGCATTGGGAATGTGTTTAATAGTAAACAGTGTCTAACTGAATCTGCAAACGCGGGAACTGAGATATCACCTCCATGTGTACACCTGTGTGTACAAGTATTCTATACAACTTGTAGCATTTACTGCCACTTAATTGGGTTGAACTTGCAAGATAAACTTTTAGAAACTGCTTAGTGCCATCAGAGTCTCCTTTAGAAGCTGCCATCAGGCAAATGCTATCCCATAATACCAGCAGTAAGGCAGGCACAATGTTCAACAGATTTAGTACCCAAGAGTCATATGTAGTGGGATAAATACTAGCCTAGGAAGAAGGAGCCCTGGAGTCTAATATGAGCTTTATTACTAAATTGCCATGTGACCTTCGACAAGTCACTTAACCTCTCCATGGCTGTTTCCTTATCTGTAAAATAAGTGTATTGGACTAGATAATCCTTAGGGTCTTTCCAAAAGTCTAACATTCTACGGCATTATAGGTTGCCTTGAAAATTCAGCCTGCTATAGTGATGGCAAATATCACATGTTTAAGCCTGAGTCTCTTATGTTGCAGTTAGATAAAAGAAGTATGTAAGATGATTTTTAAAATTCAAGCGAATGGGCTGGGTGCGGTGGCTCACGCCTGTAATCCCAGCATTTTGGGAGGCCAAGGCAGGTGGATCACCTGAGGCCAGGAGTTCGAGACCAGCCTGACCAACATAGAGACACCCCATCTCTACTAAAAATACAAAATTAGCTGGGTGTGGTGGCGGGCGCCTGTTATCTCAGCTACTCGGGAGGCTGAGGTGGGAGAATTGCTTGAACCTGGGAGGTGGAGGTTGCAGTGAGCTGAGATCATGCCATTGCACTCCGGCCTGGGCAACAAGAGTGAAACTCTGTCTCAACAACAACAACAAAAACAAGCAAATGAAGTTCATAATAATAGGGGATGTTGATAAAACTTGTGGCAGTCTTCCAATTCGTTTACAGTTGTTTCATTTTGTTTTTGTTCTAATGTCCATTTTCTGTTGACTGTTCCCAGTTTTCATTTTCCATACAGTCTGTATGTAAAGTCTGGTTTTCCTTAAGCTGTGACCAGTATTTGCTGCTAAAACAGAAACACACTGTCACACTTGCTAGAATATAACTGTGCTTGGGCTTCTCCTTTCCTGTGAAGTAGTGCTAGGCTTTCTAGAGTTCAATTCTCAAGTGGCACAAGATAGCAGAGCCCATGCATTTTAATGGCTGAGACTATTAAGAGTGAACCTAAACACTTAACAAGTTGCAGAGAGAAATGAAAAAGTAATTACATGCTATTAGCATTCAGAAGTGTTGACAAATTCATTTGTTGGGAACCAAAGATAGCATTTCTGATGACAACTCCCACAGTGATTGACCAGTTGTATGATGAGTACACTGCTGGAAAGAGGGTAAACTGGGAGTTAGTGGATGGTCCCAATTCCTGCCTACAGCAGAGTGCCAACCAGCCCTGAGTGCAAAATTCGAGTTCAATGTGTGTGCTTATGTGTGGTGTGCTTTATGGACCCGCAAATACTATATTCATTATCGATGATAAGATCTTCACAGAATCCTGTAACTACTAATGCATTGAGTTTTTAATCTCAGTACATTAGCCAAGAGGAACCAGATCACAGGGTAGTGATATCTACTGAGATGATACTCATAACATCTACACAAAACAAGTTGAGAAGGATCCACATTTTCATTGTTTATCAGAATTGTATCTCAATTGGCTGAGCATTACTTTTGTCAAAATGTGTTATCTGTAAACCATGTGTAGTGAAATTCTTCTGTAACTTTGGATTAAAGGTATTTATGGTCTTTTTGTTTGATTGATTTTTAAGTAAGTTATTTCTTTTGTCGACCTGCTGATGGTATGGTTCCATCCTTCTGACCTCAGCATCCAATCTTTTAAGGGTTTTGTTTTCAATATTGTTATTTTAAATTGTGGTTGAAGCAATAGAAAATTGAAATATGGATTGTGCATGACTGTGTCTTGAGTGTAAAAATATTGCAGTTTGAAACTTGGACCTAAAGTATTGCGAATAAAAATGACAAACATCAATGAGCTATTGCTTCTGTCACCTTCCCATCCACCACTTGGCATTGACCATTTTACCTACCTCACAGGTTAGAGGGTATCACTGTCTCATAGGTCTGGAGTCACGGAAATGCCCAGCCTTGTGAGCAATACAGGAAACGCTCTGCAAATTCTGCTACTAAATAACTCAGACCCAGAGTCTCCATCTGATGTTTACATGGAGTAGCTCAGAGAGGCGAATGTGTATACTCAATGCAGGTCAAAAGCCTTGCAGATCACAAATGTAGATGAAGGAGAACCACCAAAAGAAATCACATGTAGTAAATACTTTGTTTTTGATCATCTTTCTGCTTGGAAAATCCTGAACATGCAAAACCATCTGCACAATGTTTAGTTTTGTCTTATATCTGATACCAAAGTCCAGATGTCATAGGAGGCATTTCAACCAAAATTACTGAAAACCTTCATTCACTAATTTGCTCATACATTTGAAAATCATTTATTGAGCTCCTGCTACATGTCAGACACTGTAGATATTTCTATTAAAGGTAACTTTCATTCAAAAAATCACCTGTAAATGTGACTAAATGACAGTAAAGCTTGTTAAAAGCTGCTAGACGCACCTGTTGGAGCCAGGTTTGTCAGAGGCTCTCTTGAGTCCTCAAGACTCAAGGACACCAGCAATTTGGTAAACTGGAGGTTTGTTCCACTAGTATTACTTGTACAGTGGGCATAGTACTCCTTCTAGAGAATGTGTATATAATTTTGTACCTTTGTGTAAGTGCAAACTCACTGGTACTATATTCCCTACAATTGCATTATGTATGTTACCAAATATTATTTGGTTGTTTTCTAGTTCACTGTACTTACATGCAAGTTTTAATTTTCTCACTTAATCTCTCCATGTTGAAAGCCAAAAAGACATTTTCTGTAAATATGAGCGGGCAAGTGAATGAGAATTCCAGCAACTAGGATTTAGCCAAGTTCTCTACTGCCCATGTGCAGTTACTGCACTGCCTCTCCTACTAACAAGCTCCTGCTAGCAAGCTAAGAAGCCTCACACCCTTCCAGCCTTTCTTGCCAGGATTTGCTCCAAGTATTTTCCTATTCCTATTAAATGAAGCAGAAAAACTATGAGTTAGCAAATTACCAGTATCTTCCATCACAAAATAAAATTTGAAGCCATTTTCCTTTGTCACAATGACTTGGAGGAGCAGGGCCCAAACAATGATAAATATATTACTCCACAGCTCAGCCTTATAAGCATGATTGCTGGAACTCTAGCCTTATCCAAGTTCCTTACCTCCTACTGAAATGAGGAGGGGCTAATACCTGAAGTACCCCACAGGTTTTAGTTGTTCTCCACATCCCATGAGGTCTTTGCCCCCAGGCACTTGGGTGGCATCTGCTGACTTCCCACACACCTGTGTCAAGCACCACTACTACCACTACCCTCTGCTAATCCTGTACCAGTGTCCCTGTCCGATTGTTCCTGTGCTTGCCATTCTACTTACCTATATCTGCAATATACACAGCAGTCCCTGATGCTGACAGATCTCTGGGATGACTCAATCACTTTGCAATTTTACAGCTGATTACTTTTTATTTGTTTTCCATAGCTGATGGTAGAAACCCTTCCCATGGAATCAAATCATTTCGCTACATCTTTGGATCCATTTTGATGTTCTTTTTCAGTTTTTGGCACCTCACTGAACCAGGGAGCAAGTTTGGTCTTGGTTTTTCCCCTCTCCCTTACTGGGGCTTGTCAGGTCAACTTTTGCATATTACAGGCCTGCTGCCTACCATAGAGGTTAAGCCTTTGCTATAGTTATTCCTTTATACACATTTATACATGTTCTCTCAAGCGGCCAACCTTGGGGTAAAAAGGAAATTGGCAATGTGGCCCTATTATACATGTACTTTAGTATTTTACCTAGAGAACCCTTGTCCTATTTCCTAGAGATATACATTTCTGCCAAGTAAGAAGCAAGGCTATATTACCATTGAGGGTAAACAGGTAAAAGGTACACAGGATCTCTCTTCATTCTTACAATTACATGTGATATACAATTATCTCAACAATAATTGCAATAAGAAAAGCAATGAACTGCATGGCATCTTTGTTTATGACATTTCAGAGGTCATGGTAATGAAATAGGATGGGTATCATGGCCCAGCCCACTTCTACCTCCAACTACCTATTACTTTGCTATCAAGAAGTTTCTCACAAAATTAATTCCACCTATCAAACAGTCCCACCCACCTTAGATAGTAGGACATCCCACTTTCTCTTCAGCCACTTGTGATTCCTCCCTGGGTATGCAGGGAATTCAAATATCATTGCTTATGAGTTCTTCCCTGTGGACATGAATTGACTGGCTTCTCAGCCTACAGTATTGCAGGAGAATAAAATTCATAATGAGAAATATCTTTTAATTTTATAATATGTAAAGCCAAATTGCTTTGCTTTACAAAATGGGAGGGCTATGCCATGTTCTAATGTTATAAATTGAGACTCTTTACATTGTATACTGAAACCCTGCAGTAAGAATAAATAAATAGCCCCACTAGGTTTTCATTCTAAACTCTCTTGAACAGACATTAGCAAATGGAGTTAAAATTCCTTTTATATTTAAATATATGTAGCTGACATAATTCGGGTATTTTAAAATTATTTAAATAAGATAGTTACTCCTCTAGAATTCAAGTAAAAAACGGGGATTATCAAACTATTTCCCATAATGAAGATCTTAATCTCTGCTGCTATTGGTCCATTACCACCTTCAGCAGTGATTTTTGTTTTGATTTTGGAAGCATTGTGCTTGGTAGACTGTTTTTCACTTTACTCAGAAGTGCATATTTTGTAACCTGCTTTCAAGATATGTCTATCATAAGGTTTGACTGTAGAAAAGACAATAATGTTCCCAGTTGGTAATTTAGAGTATTCTAACTCCTCCGGAGTTAGAATAATCTGGATTCTATGTGGTCTCATCAATCTCACCAACACCAACACATCTAGCATCAAAATGTTATAAATAATTCATTGTGTGAAGGATCATATTACCAAGTCCTGAATGATAAAGATTTTCTCCCCCACATTGAGAGAAAATACCAAAACGTTCATGCAAGAAGCAGCGTTTATGAACTTTTCAAATCCATGCAGGATAACTCTCCAATGGCAAAGTTGCATGGATGCCACTTGGACTGATCTGTTAACCAATGATGTAGGCATGTGGATTAATATCAGAATAGCCTATAATATCAGGATAAGTATCTGTAATCTAGAACATTCCTTTAATCAGTGCTCATATTAGGAGCAAAGCCATCAATTCCAGCATCAATGAAACCCTTTTTCGTTAGCTCCATGGTGAACTCCTTGATCTTAACTCATTGACTGTATAATTTTGAGCACTATGAACACCAAACTTAGCCCCTCCTTTAAATGGTATATCAACTAAAGCACTTCATATGTTATTAAATAAATGAAAGCCTTAATATCATTTTCACTAACATCTGTACCATAAGGGATGCAGTGGTAGTTGTGCTGGGCCAGTGTACCCTCCATGACCATCTAGGAGTCACTGTTCCTCTGATGGGAAAAGTAAGGCCCAGCACATAGTTGTAGGCTTAATGATTCATAAAATGCCACGTACCCAATTGAGCTCACCTTACTTTCTCAGATCTTCAGGTTTTCCACCAGCTTTTCTCCAACCATCATGGCATCACAGTTGAAGAAACCACTCACCCCACCCTGTAATAAATGATTTCCAATCATATTGTCCATCATTGTAATGGTGCCTTGTTACAGCTGAGGTAGTTCCCGCTGCTGCAGGAGCAAGGTCAAGCACAAATTTGGCTCCCCAGCCTCTAAGTGAGAATTAAAGGAATTCTGGAGGTGTGCTTACTTTGCTGACAAACATATGGATGGTGGCCTGGTGACTTTTCTTTAATTTCCTATTGACTAGAGTATACACTGTGGCCCACTGTGATAGGGTCACCCATTTTTCTTCCTGCTCATAAACAGAGCAACCATTTTGGACTCCCCAGGGAGGCCCTCAATTATTCAGTGGAATTCAGCACGTCTCCATGCAGCTCCTGTCATCATACTCTAACAATGTAATAGTATTTATTCCACTCGAGGTTGTTGCAAAATGCCGTGGAGGCCAACCTGTATGTTTCCAGTAGTTTCCACATTGGTTTAGCTACATATTTTATTAACTTCCTAAATCTCTACACCTCTTCTTCCTCTCTCATAGAGGAAGTCTCTGGTAAAAAAAAAATGGGGTTTCCCACAAAAAATAAAATTAAGTGAGTAAAATTATCATTCACAGTAGGGTGGTAGCCCAGTACCAAAATGCTCAATCCTGTTCCCCACCACCTGTTTTGCTCTTGCTTCAATTTGACTCAATCACATGCTGTCAAGTCAATGGAATCGCTGAAATTATGGATCTCCTTTAGGCTAATATGGGACTAAGAGTTTAGATTTCAGAGTTAGAACTGCATTTTATGTCTCTCTAAGCATGAGTTTCCCCATTTTAACAAGAGTATGAAAATACATCAGAGATTGTGAAGAATAAAAAGTTAAAATATCATAATGCTTATCCTGCTATACAGTAGATACTCAATAAATGATAGTCATTATTATTATTCACCTTTTAAAAACTCTTGGTTGATTGGAACACCTTCAGTAGTAACCATTGCCCCGAGTAAATTTTGTCCAGCAATCCAAATGCAGACAAGTGACTCTTCCACAGTAATATATCCATTGTTAGACACCTTCTGGTCCTAAGCAAGACAAGCTGAGGTGGGCCCTGGTTGGTGCAATGTGTGGACATCATTAGTATGCACTCCAATTTTCTCCATCTGTATCCAAAGGCAAGAAATCTTTGCTCACTAATACCAGTCTCTTGCTTGTGGGGATAGCATCCAGCTGTGCTTTCTGTATTGACCAGGCCTTGTCCTATTTAAAGCAAGCCCATGCTTCACATTTGTATGTCAAGCCCTCATCCATCTTAGGTAGAAATAGCCAATTCTTTATTAGTTCTCAGGTATTTTCCCTCTTATATTGCCCAAACCATTGTGTAATATTTTTAAAACCATAAGACAATACTCTTGGGAGGAAAATCCATCTATTTCCATTTATTTTTGCAAAAGACATTATAGCATCCATATAAAACCTGACTGACCCATAATTGAATTGTATAATTAAGTGAGGCAATTTTACTGTATTTATATTTCAATGAAGCTGAAACGTAAAAGCAATATGAGTGTGTGTGTGCGCGATTGTATATGCGTACAGTTTGACCATTTCTTGCCACTTTTACTGCAACCCATCTGATTCAAGCCATATTCACCTATGCTTCGATTTTTGCAATTGCTTCTACACTTGCACACCTAACTGTAATCTCAGCACAGCATTCAAAATAAATCAGAACTCTCCAATGGTTCCATACCCCTCTCAGAGTAAAGACAAAATCCTTGTAATTACATCATACATGGCCCTCCGCTGTGTGTGCCACGCTCTTACCTTCTCACCTCATTCCCTTCTATTCTTCCCCTCATTCATTCAGCTCAAGGCAGAATGCTCCTTTGCTATTCCACAAACATTTCAGGCATGTGTTTACCTCAGAGCCTCTATGGGGGCTATTCCTTCTGATCAAACACCCTTCTCTCGGATATCCCCATCTTCACCTTTCACCTCCAGTCTATATTCAAGTTTTTCTTTATCAACGAGTGCTACCCTGATCACCCCATGTAAACTGAACTTTTCTGACTGGAACTCCTGATCTGCATTCCCTGGTCCTTTTTCTCATAACATCTATCAACTTCTTTCATACTTTATTGTGAATTTATTTATTATGTGTATTGTTTGACTCCTTCCAGTTCAACGTTACCTCTACCAGAGGAGGCATTTTTTTCCTTTTTAATTCCATGAAGGCATCCCCAGGTACACAGTAGTCATTCAATAAATCTTAGTTGACTGAGTGAATGTTGACTGTTCCTTTCTTCTTGAAACTCTATTTTCTTTTGGTTCTGTGACCAATCTCTTCTGATCATTTTCCTACCTTTCTGGTTGTCACTTCTCTAGTTCCTTTTTATACTCCTGTTTCTAGCCATCCCTTACATGTGGATGTCCTCCAGGACTCTTTCCTGGTCTATTTTGTTCACACCCATGTCTCTAGCCCCCATCTGCATCATAACTTCCAAATTAATATCTCAAGCCCATATATATTTCCTCTGAGTTCTAGATACTTATTATAAATCCACCTATCTACTCAAAATCTCCACTAATGTGTTTCAAAGGCAGTTGATACTCAAGTTGTCCCAAACTGAATGTGTTCTTTTATATTTGTCATATCAGAGTCTCTCCTCATATTCTCTCTTATGTCACCACTCAAATCAGAAATCTAGGCATCATTCTTGAATTTCCCGTCATCTTATTTACCCATACCATTTCCTCAGTTATCAAGTTCTTTTGATTATTCCCATTAAACATCTCTTAAACTATTCCTTGCTCTTTACCCCATTACTCCTGGGGAATATTGCCGTAATCCAGGAAAATAAATAATGAAGGCCTAAAGGAACTGGTCACTTAGCTTCTACTTTTCCCTTCTAATTTATAATTCTGCTTGAGTATGTTTTCTAAAAAGCAAATCTGACTAGGTCATGCCCTTTCGCACATCCCTTCTGTAAACTCTCTAGCACTATCAGAATGTGCCTCTGGCTCTTCAGTGCATCCCCCCATGTGGATACTCTGCTCAAGCTCAAGAGCTTGTCTAATGCTTTATGAACATAAAACATGACCCCTGCTTACAGATCCATAGAGAGATATAGAAACCACCTATAAAAATCACATCAAAAAATCAAAATTGATGATCTGTAAGCCAGTAGGGAGTGAAAAAAGTTAGTGAATAACATTGGCTGTAGTTTGTGACTACAAACTCTTCCTGTGTGATAATCCTGTATAAAAGCACAGAAACCCAATGATGAGGCTGAGAAATCACAAACAGCTGAGGAGAAGGAGGAGGAGGTATTTTTGCACTGCCCATTATACAGAATAATCCCACAATGCTCCCCATCCCATGGAGCTTGAATTTGTACTTTCAGTTGTTGTAGGTCAATCTCCATCCTGGAAGGCAAGCTAACTCTTCCTTAACTTGCTCAGGAAGGCACAGTCCTTGGTAAATAATCTGAATCAGTTTGATATATTTAACATTCTTGGAAATGACTGTATTATGGTCTAGAGCTAGACACACAAAGATCTATTATTTTACAGTAAAATGAGTTCTTGTCATTCTTGTCATTGAGATTGTCACTGAGAGCTACATCTCAAATGGTTTACTAGGAAAGAAGATCTGCACTGAAATAAAAAGTATGAGTTTTTTGGTCTGGCTAGATGTCCTGCCCTGGAACAAAAGGAAATTCCCTTCCCTGAGTAGATCTCCTCTGGAGAGATGAACTGTGCCAGGGCACAAGTCAGCTTGGATAAGCACTCTGGTACAGACTATGGACTTCCCTTGTAATCCTCAACATCTGGAAGGAGCATCTGGGAACAACTCAACAGCTACTAGGGTTCAAAGAAAGATGAGACCCCTCTGCCAGCTATGGGCAAACGTTTGAACAGATATTTTTATATTGGCAGTGGTCTCAGAGTATGGGAATAGTATCTGGAGTAAAACCAACCTTAATTCAACTCCTACCTCTGCCACCTAAAAGCCCTGTGAATTCAATCTAAGTTGTTAACCTTCACAGGCTTTCGCTTCCTCATCTGCAAACTGGAATTGTTATACACATGTAAAAGATTGTTGCAAAGATTGAGTGGGACTATGTAATGGAGAAATGCAAGGCACAAGGCTTGGCAGATAATATTCTGTTGATAAACGAGTTTTCATCTTCCCTTACCCAGACTTTGACTGTGTGAAGAGTGACCCTGCAAAACCAAGAACGCTCAAGATCAAAGCTGCCCCTTTTTGAACTGACCCAGTTCTCACAGCAAGGTCTTTATTTCTGTCTTTAAAGGACCACCTAGAAATAGCATAAGACGGAGAAGTGACACTTGTTAAGAAGGAGGCCTTAAAAAGGGACTAGCACATTATTTTGTAAATGAACAAGTTCTGTTTTACTGTTATCTAAAAAGTGATACACACCCTATGTTCCTTTTAATGTTGATAAGTTAAATGCCCTGCAATATTGTTAAGATGGCAATATTCCCCAAATTAATATACAGATTCAAAATCCTAGCCTATCAAAATCCTAGCTGACTTCTTTGCAGAAATTGAAAAAACTTGACAAGCTGACCCAAAATAACAAAAATTATTCAAAGATAAGGACACTGTTGGAGGTCTCACACTAATTTCAAAATTTACTACAGAGCCATAGCAATCAAAACAGCATGGTACTGGCATAGGATAGACATAGATAATAGAATATAATTGAAAATCCAGAAATAAATTCACACATTTGTGGTCCACTGGTTTTCAACAAGAGTGCCAACACTATTCAATGGGTAAAGAATGGTCTTGTCATGCAGCCATAAAAAAGGATGAGTTTGTGTCCTTTGTAGGGACATGGATGCAGCTGGAAACCATCATTCTCAGCAAACTATCGCAAGAACAGAAAACCAAATACCGCATGTTCTCACTCATAGGTGGGAATTGAAAAATGAGATCACTTGGACACAGGAAGGGGAACATCACACACCAGGTCCTATTGTGGGGATGGGGGAGGGGGAGGGATTTCATTAGGAGATATACCTAATGTAAATGACGAGTTAATAGATGCAACACACCAACATGGCACATGCATACATATGTAACAAACCTGCACATTGTGCACATGTACCCTAGAACTTAAAGTATAATAAAAAACAAAACAAAAAAAAAAGTTAATCAATCATGACTCAAAATACATTTGCCAGTCTATTATCCTGTAATAACATGATTCAATAGAAAAGAAAATCTATTTGCACAAGGAGATTTCTTTCAACTCATTTCAATTGTCAACAAATACAAAATTACTGAAATATCCTGCAATAACGTAGTGTTTAAGTTACTATACATCAGCATAATGGAATATTATACAGCCATTAAAATAAGTCTAATGACTATATAGCAACATGGAAAAAACAGAAACAGGGAGAAACGTTTGACACTAATATTAAGTGAAGAAGGGGAACAAATAAACACTGAAATAAAATTTTCAAAACTAAAAAAAAAAAGAAAAGAAAATGATGTTTTTTAGATAATTTGCATGAAATCTGTAGTGATTCTCAGAGAAACTCTGTAAGGGAGTTAAATACTACTTTCCTCCACTTAAATATAAGACACAGAGCTTAAGAAATAGTTCAAGATCAATGAGAACATAAATGGACACCATGTATTTGATATATATATACACACACACATATATAAAAGGCCTATAGATCATATATATATAT
>NW_016825472.1:51460-99258 GCF_001698545.2 Rhinopithecus bieti | reverse complement strand
GAGGAGTCTATAGAGGCAGGCCAGCCTCCTTGAGCTGTGGTGGGCTTCACCGAATTCGAGCTTCCCAATGGGTTTGTTTACCCACTTAAGCCTCGGCAATGGCAGGCACCCCTCTCCCAGCCTCGCTGCCGCCTTGCAGTTAGATTTCAGACTGCTGTGCTAGCAATGCGGGAGGCTCCGTGGGTGTGGGACCCTCCGGGCCAGGTGTGGGGTATAATCTCCTGGTGTGCCGTTTGCTAAGACCCTTGGTAAAGTGCAGTATTAGGGTGGGAGTTACCCAATTTTCCAGGTGTTGTGTGTCTCAGTTTCCCTTGGCTAGGAAAAGGAATTCCCTTCCCCCTTGTGCTTCCCAGGTGAGGCGATGACTCACCCTGCTTCAGCTCTCACTGGTCGGGCTGCACCAGCTGACCAGCACCAATTGTCCAGCACTCCCCAGTGAGATGAACCCGGTACCTCAGTTGAAAATGCAGAAATCACCCATCTTCTGTGTCACTCATGCTGGGAGCTGGAGGCTGGAGCTGTTCCTATTCGGCCATCTTGGGCATGCCCCATGCCACGTTTTCTTAATTCAGTCTATTGCTGATGGGCATTTGGGTTGGTTCCACGTCTTTGCTGTTGTAAATAGTGCTGCAATAAAGGTACATGTGCATGTCCCTTTATAGTAAAATGATTTATAATCCTTTGGGTATATACCCAGTAATGGAATTATTGGGGCAAATGGAATTTCTGGTTCTAGATCCTTAAGGAAGCACCACACTGTCTTCCACAATGGTTGAACTAATTTGCACTCCCACCAACAGTGTAGAAGTGCTCCTATTTCTCCACATCCTAGCCAGCATCTCTTGTTTTCTGACTGTTTAATGATCGCCATTCTAACTGGTGTGAGATGGTATCTCATTGTGGTTTTGATTTGCATTTCTCTTGTGACCAGTGATGATGAGTTTTTTTCATATGTTTGTTGGCTGCATAAATGTCTTCTTTTGAGAAGCGTCTGTTCATATCCTTTGCCTACTTTTTGATGCTGTAAATTTGCTTAAGTTCCTTCTAGATTCTGTATATTACACCTTTGTCAGATAGATAGATTGCAAAAAATTTCTCCGATTCTGTAGGTTGCCTGTTCGTGCTGATGATAGTTTCTTTTGCTGTGAAGAAGTTCTTTAGTTTAATTAGATCTCATTTATCAATTTTGGCTTTTGTTGCCATTGCTTTTGGTGTTTTAGACATGAAGTCTTTGCCCATGCCTATGTCCTGATTGGTGTTGTCTAGGTTTTCTTCTAGGGTTTTCATGGTTTTAGGTTTTACATTTGAGTCTTTAATCCATCTTGCGTTGATTTTTATATGAGGTGTAAGGAAGGGATCCAGTTTCAGCTTTCTGCATATGGTTAGTCAGTTTTCCCAGCACCATTTATTCAATAGGGTACCCATTCCCCATTGCTTCTTTTTGTCAGGTTTGTCAAAGATCAGATGGTTGTAGATGTATGGTGCTATTTCTGAGGCCTCTGTTTTGTTCCATTGGTCTATAGCTCTGTTTTGGTGCCAGTACCATGATGTTTTGGTTGCTGTAGCATTGTAGTATAGTTTGAAGTCAGGTAGCATGATGCCTCCAACTTTGTTCCTTTTGCTTAGGATTGTCTTGGCAATGCAGGCTCTTTTCTGGTTTCTTATGAAATTTAAAGTAGTTTTTCTCTAATTATGTGAAGAAAGTTGATGGTATCTTGATGGAATAGCATTGAATCTATAAATTACTTTGGGCAGTGTGGCCATTTTCGCAACGTTGATTCTTCCTATCCATGAGCATGGATTTATTTGCCATTTGTTTGTGTCCTCTCTTCTTTCATTGAGCAGTGGTTTGTAGTTCTCCTTAAAGAGGTCCTTCACGTTCCTTGTAAGTTATATTCCTAGGTATTTTATTCTCTTTGTAGCAATTATGAATGGGAGTTCACTCATTATTTGGCTCTTTGCTTGTCTGTTATTGGTGTATAGGAGTGCTTGTGATTTTTGCACACTGATTTTGTATCCTGAGACTTTGCTGAAGTTTCTTATCAGCTTCAGGAGATTTTGGGCTGAGAGGATGGGGTTTTCTAAATATACAATCATGTCATCTGCAAACAGAGACAATTTGACATCCTCTCTTCCTATTTGAATACTCTTTCTTTCTTTCTCTTGCCTAATTGCCCCGGCCAGAACTTCCAATTCTATGTTGAATAGGAGTGATGACAGAGGGCCTTCTACCGTTTTTTGTCTGGGGAAAAATTCTCATCCTTGGGGGAAAAAAACGCAGTAGCGTCTTTGTGCTTAATTGTAATATCATAGTGCCATCTGGTGACCATATGGAACGACTGCATTATCTGCAAGGGATTTCATGTCTAATAAAAATCTACAACATGTAAATCTCTAGTGTGTTCTGGGTTAGTGTTATAGGGACAGACAGTGAGGACTGGACTTGAGAACTGTTCTCCTGAGCTATCCCTTTGGAGATCCTTCCCCTGGTCAGGCACTTTTTCATGTCAGAAAGAAAAGAAGAATTTTCCCCTTTACCCACCCTAAGATGGGCAGATGGCAGTTTTTATAAGCAAATGAGTGAAGTCTTCACACATCCCTTTGACTCTAAGGAAGATGCTGGGAAAGGGTATTTGGTATTTTGTCTTTTTGAGAGATCTGCCCTTAAAAAATTTGGCTGCTGTGCCTATGGCCTCGAGTCCAATCCCAAATAGGAGTTTCAAACTCAAGTAACTCCGAATAGCACCCAGCTGTCCCTAAATATGAAATAAAGGCCCCTCTTCATTCTTCCAACTACCTCAGCATGCAAAGAACTGTACCATCAGAGTGTAGCCAGGGCCTTTGAATCCATCACACTTTTACTTGAGGTCAGATTTCGTGAAGTACTCCAGCCCCCACCTCCAGTGGCTTTGAAACAAGTCTTAACAGATGTTCACTCTTGCCATCTATCCCATGCCATCAATTCAAGTCAAGACTGGTCAATGTATTGAATATGAACTTTATTGTGATTTGGTTTATGTAAGGCAGTGTAGTGAAGGCACTGCAGAAGTTAAACAGGCTGGAAAACATGGTAAAAAATGAGCGAGCTAAAAATGAATGCTTGCTGGACTAGGCTAAGTACTACAACTATGTTTCTTTTCATCATTGCAGAAGCGTTGAAATATTGTTGAAGGTGGGGGTTTGGGGTGGAATTAGGGAAGGCTTCATGGAGGAGGTGGCATTTATACTAGGCCTTGAAGGAGGGGCAGAACATTGATAGGTTAAGATGGAGGGAAGAACATTTCATAATGACTGACTCTAGAGAAAATTCTGTAGAAGTACTGAAAAATGAGAGGGCAAACACCCCCAGCGAGTGAAGCATCCCAACTGAGAGAAAAGTCTGAGGAGTCTGGGCTGGGACCAAAGTCTCAAGTCCCCAGATGGGGTCTTCAGTACAAATGATATTAGGAGGCACAGGACAATGGGCTTGTTTGTAAACCTAGCAGCAGCGAGAGGTTTCACATTGCAGTCAGGGGCCCCAAACTGGCTGTAGTATGTCTGGGTGAATTCTCTCATCTTTTAGGTGTGTATGGTAGTTACTTATCTTTCCTCTTGCCCACTGACTGCCTAAACGGTAGTTCGTGCGCGCCCATGTGCGCGTGTGTGAGTGTAGGTGTGTGTAGATGGGTGGGGGACCGAGGCTTTGTCTCCCACTGCAGCTTCTTCCACTTTTCCTTCTTGTGGCACACAGCTGGCTTCCATTGAGCTGAAGCTCAGGCCCTTCTCACTGTCTAGGACTCATTGAACTCCAGCTCTTGATTAAGCACCTAGGAAGCTTTCTCAACATGAAGGTAAAATTTACTGTGGGGGGTGACTTGGTTGAGGGCAGGACTACACTTTCCGGAGGTGGTGATGGTGGTGAGTGGTGGTGGTGGTGGTGAGTGGTGGTGGTGGTGGTGGTGGTGGTTGTGGTTGGTGGTGGTGGCAGTGGTGACTGTAAGGGTTGGGGACTTAAAGCCGGCTCTGGCTGCTGGGTGAAATGCTGCTGGGAAGTCTATAGTGTTCAGTCAGGAGCTAGGATGTCAGGCTAGACCAGCTTGGCCTTGATCAGCCCTCCTCCTTCCTCAACATGCCCTACAGGGGAGATATATCGAACAACTGAAAACATCACAGACATCTGTAGGGAGTTCAGCCTCTTGTTATTGTCCTGCTTGAATCTCACCCCCGGAAGCCCCAGAGATCCTTTCTTGGCAAACGTGTATGATGTCTAGATAGGACTGTCGCCTCCCCATGTCCAGCTGCTGGAGGTATATAGGTTATGTCGCTACTGATGCTACTTGGATTGGGAAGTATGGGGAATTTATCAGAAGAGAGGAAAAGTTGATTATCGTGAATCTCATTCTTTCTAAAGATTGTGAATCTTAACTAAGACCTGGCACCTGACAGAAAATAAAAGGGTGGCAAGCTTTGTCAGGATTCTCTGGGATTGGAGATTTAGAGCTCAGTGAGATCATCGCTGGAAATAACCTTGAAACTGATGTGGCCTTGCTTGACTTTGGCAGTTGGACCACCCTTCTTACGCAGGTACAGAGACTTCAGATCACGGCAGTCACTGGGGTCAGCATCCAGAGTAACCTGCCCCAAGAACTGATCACAGAATTTTCGGCTGTTCCAGACCTGGAAAGACAAATGAAGGGAGTGAAGATGAGCAGCCCTCAGTGAGATTAACCTTTGCCCAGTGACATCCAGATCTAATGCTGAGCTTCAAAAGATTTGTTTTAAAACCAAGAGACCATTCTGTCCTTTCCTGATAGCCCATCAGCTGAGGGAAGGATATCTCAAAGAATATAGGTGAAAAGCCAGAAAACGGAATCTCCAGTTTGTTCTTGACCTGTGGGATGGTTACCTAAAGGCTGCTGGTCAGGCGTATTAAGTCAGAAAAACTGCCAGACTGCAGTGATTCATCCTGACCTAGCCATGTTGAGGGTCCTCTGAACTGGCATATGCTTCCCTCCATGGGATTTTATGATACGTGTGTTAACATGTGTACTGGTGAGCATGTGGGCTTTTGCCCACAATTAAATAAATGGAAGAGAGGAGATTTAGGATGGATGGTAATAAGGAAGTCAGTGTCCATGCTTGGTGAGAAGAGTTTTTGAGTATAATACAAACCAAAAAATATGATAATTCTTACTCTGCATCCTAAACATATATAAGGTACTTGGGATCATCTAGTATCTGGTACAGAGTATGAGCCTTTCTGGGGACCCCTGTACACACTCTTACCTGTACTATAATAGGAATGTCAGTGGTCCTTCTGTAGAAAATGGCCTGGGTGTCAAAAATGGCATGAACTGTATTCTTCTGGACAGGAGAACGGACTTCCTCCTTTCCACATTTGATGACCAAATATGGGTTTACAGCTGGAACAAAGTGACATGTTCTTAACACAGCAATTAAAGTTCCTTTTCTAGATAGACAAGAAGGTATCTCAGTAAGCCAGTCCTGGGACTTTCAGCATAGCACCTGAGCACCGGAATGACTGAGATTCAACACTTTTATTCCCACTTCCCTTTCCTTTTCCATATTTTGTATAGGAATATGAAAATGAATCTATTGTAGGCCTTGCCTGAAGTTGACATCCCATCCTCTGCCATGATTGCCATCCATTCCCAACTTCTCTAGACTGAAAATATTGCTGGAGAAAATCATTTGTGATCATATTTTCTAACTTATGTGCTATAAATGCAACTGAATTTTGCTTTCCCAGACATTCCTGCCATTCTTACTTTCATTGGCATACTTCTTCTCCAGGTCCTCAGCACTATGAACAGTGATCTGAGTAACTACTTTCGGGTAGCCACGAGCCAAGTTCCAGCAGGACATTTTGGGCATGTCCAGAGTCAGTTCCCTAGAACATCAAAAATAAAATATTTTCATCATATGATAAACATCCTTTGATGAAATAAGTCCACCAAAGCAGACATCATTGCTGAAAAGCATGAGACATTGTATGACTTAGCCCATTCTTCCTCAGATATGGCTTATATATATTTTGAGCATGCTTTCCTTTCTCCTTTCTTTAAGGGCCAGGAGATAAAGATCAAAGTAGGCAGGGCTGGGACAAAAAGGTGGCTTTGGTGACCCAGCACTCAGAACATAATAGAAGAGCAGGGAGGAGTGCCATCTGCTTAAGAAAAGAGGGTATCAGCCAGAAAACAGAAGACAAAATTTGATGTGGAAGAACTTAGACTATAGGCCTGTTCCTCTTTAAGGGTAGCCCAGAGCTCTAAAGTTCAGACCTTCACTGGGGAATTTCCCCCAACCCCCCTTTGAGAAATATTTTTACCACCATGATTTCAGTGAATTAAGTCTGATTTAAACAAGTTGTCCCATCAAACGTCTGAAGAGGGGAGATGGGTGAAGGGGTTCAGGATTGGAGGTAAAGCAAAGAACAGGGGTTTGAGGGCTTGCAAAGGAAACTGAACCTGAGCTGGACAGGCACTTCAGAGAAGATTCTCAGGAGAAACTCGCTGGTGCGACCATGCTGGAACATGGTTGGGACAAGCACATAGTTGCCCTTCTTCAGGTACTTGCTCAGAAATACTGTGCGAGTGTCAATATAGGTGGAAGTCCCAGCACGCTCCTGGATGTAGAGGTGGTGGAGGCGGAATTTGCGGTTCATCTCCACCTGGAAATGAAATAGGGTAAAATATTCAATTCCTCTCAAATCGTGGTTTTTGTATCCTCCATTTTCTTTATCCTTAGGCCTTTCATTCTTCCCCTACCCCTAAATCATACTAATTTTTACTTTGTTTGCCTTCATTCTCTCTGCTCCAAATTTTTACCTTGAAGAGCTCAAAGCCAATGATGTAATTGTCAGGTCTTCCCATTCGGCGGTAAGTGCGCAGGTCCTTCTGCTGCAGTGACATAATGACCTTGTGCCCATCCTCAGGCACGGTGAAGATGTACTAAGGGAAAGAGGCCACCAAAGAGGTGAGTTAGCATTCCCATTTCAGATGAGCCAGCTTAAATTTCAGGGAAGAAAGTTTGTTATTGGGAAGCAGAGCCTTGAGTTATTTTCTGGGCTTTGATATTGATCAGACAAGGTCTTGGATAATTCATTGACTTGCTAAGTGCATACCATTAATACTTGCTTCTTTCTATGTCATTCAGCATGTGTTGAGGGACAACTTTATTCTTAGCCTTTGATGCCAAAGAGGATATGCTTTGTTCTAATAAGTTATTGGTAAATTATTGTATTATTATTGTTGTTGTTATTATTATCCCCTTGTATTTAAATGCCATTTATAGAAAAAGTCTGGAATCCATAAAGACAGAAAGNGAAGGAAGGAAAGAAGGTAAGAAGAAAAAACAGATTCAGAACTAAGGCCCCTAAGTTCAATCCTGTACAGACATATAGAGTGAAGCCATTTTCCCAGCTTAGTATATGTGCCTAATACTTGAAACATTTCCAGAGTTGTAAATGGAGGTGAGGTGGTGTGTGGCGGGGGAGATAGGAGATTTCTTTTCTTTAGGGACAATTAAAATGGAAAGGGTGGAAGAGCAGTATGAGTTAGGTGAATCAGCCCACTAGTCTCAGTATTCTCCTAAATGCCCGACCAATGAGATCCATGGAAAGAAAAGACACACCCGTGTCCAGTGAGACAGCAATACAGGCAGAATTCTTGTTTTCTATGCGTTAGCTCATCAGCACATTTTGAGATGAAACCATCCAGGTTATTATAGATTCAGGCTTTAGATGTTTGGGTTTTTTACTCTGGACTTGACCCTGCTGTGTCACCTGGAATAGCACTGTAATGGGAGATGGATGGGATGGAGTCATTGACAGGGCAGTGATTCAAATCCTGGGAAAAATGACCCGGATCTAGATGATAAAATGGAGGCATAATAATGGGGTTCAAAAGAGTCATCTGCATTAGAAAGAGGAAGAATATAGTAAATGTGCACCCCAGAGAACAGCTGGGCAGTAAAGCGAAATGAGGAAGAATTGAGAGAACATCTCAAAGCAGATCTTCTCTCTCCAATGTGGGACCATCACAAGGAAGCAGGGATTGTCAAAGAGCCATACCAGGCGATATGGCCAGAAGAGAGGCAGCCAGAGGAGGTGATTCAGATTTGATAATGCTGCCAAAGTCTGTCTCTGCAAAAAGGCATAGTCTGCTGTGGTTTACAAGCACCTGAGACAATCCCTAGGGATCCTGGTTGATGAATATTACACGATAACTGCAAATGGAAGACTTGATGCTAAAGAAATACTCCAGAGATGACCAAAGCAAGATCTGAGTTCCTATTGACTGGATAACTTTGAGGCAAATAAAGTAATTGACTCAAACCTGGGGATTCTGCAGGAAGGTATCACGGTTGTTATAGCAGCCTCCTGAGCGGTTCATCAGGGGATCATCATCCACAGTCCAGCATCCCAACACCGATTCCAGCTCCTTTCGGCCAAAAATAGGGTTGTTCACATTGCGGCAGACATTCATTTTGTGAAAGTTGCGGCAAAAGTCCTCCAAGCTCATCCTGAATGGAAGGAGCACAGGAAAAAGATAAAGATGATATTTAATACTTAACACTGTAGTTCCATGTGGAAGCCCCAATTCCCTTAGTGCAGAAACCGCTCCTCACCAAAACTCTCCATCATCAGACATAACAAGCCCCAGGTTTTTGCGATCTCCTGCAGTCAGTTGCTGCCACTCTTCAGAACTGAAAGCAAATAGAAAGAAAGAAAAAAAAAGATAAACCATTATGTTTGCCATTGACTTCTTGTAGTAAGCAGGATGCCAGAGAAACAGAACGCAAGAGAATCAGTCCTGCTTTATTTCATCTGTGGCTGGGTCACAGACCCCATGCCTGACAAGAGCCCACAGATGTCACTGAGCACTGAGAGCACACTAGCAGTCTGGAAGGATGGGTCTGGGAGAACTACAGGGCTTTGGAGATGTAGCTGTGAAAGTGGAATGCAACTCACATTTCACTCCAGGGGCCACTCCATTCCTGTCTTCCCATGGGGTTTCTCAGGCGAATCATATACAGCTTCTCAGCACTGAAGACTTCCACAAGTCTCTCTCCAAGACGAATTTTGCGAATATCAGTCATGGTGTAGGTATGGCCCTTCAGCAGACCCCAATCAGTTTCAACTTCTTGCTCCTCCTGATTGGGAGACTGAGAGCAAAGAAAGATATATAAAGGCACAGGAACTGGGAGACCCAGTCCTGACCCCCCTTCTTCATTAATTGGCTTAACCCAGTAGGATTGAAGCTAGTTCTCACACAGATGGAAATTTCATCCTGACACCCAACTTGAAACAAAAGCCGTAGAGAAAAAGAAATAAAGAATGTAATATAACAACTCAAACAAGTCAGATTCAGACTATCCACTGTAGTACATTAATATGAACTGGCATAAAATTTGATGGGGCAGATTCATTTATTGAACAAGCAGACATAACCTCAAGATCTAGAAGCAGAGACAGGAGGAATAATTTAGCAGAGACTACTGACACCAGCCTAGATGCTGCATTGGTTCCACGTGGAATGACTGGTACAAAAGGATAAAAAATTAAAGCACCTCAACTTCTACATCAGGACAAAATGTGTATCTTAGCTTTCCAAGTACCATTAATAGTTTTTCATGGGTCTTTGGGTTAAGGGCGAATTTCCCTACTAAATTTTGTAGTCTCTTCTGCCAGGAATGAGTATACAGTGGTTGCTTTTCATGAGTACAAACCTCAATGGAACAGCAGATCAGACCACCTTTGGTAAATGTTTTGTACAGTTCTCCGAATAGCTTGTACTTCTCCTCAACAAGCTCAGTGTATCTTCCTTTCTGCATGTCAACAGTTTCAGCCAATGTGCCCGTGAAGTCCACAATAATATCAGTGATGGTCAAACCATCCAGGGCCTCATAACAGCCTAGCAGCCTGAGGGCAAGTATGCAAGGTTATCTTTGTAAAATTGTTTTTCCAGGTCAAGAACATCATACTCTAAAGAATCAGAACATTCCCTGCCTAGACTTTACCAGATGGCTTTTCTCTAGGTATGAAATGAGATATTTTTTGAAATTGTATTCAGAAATTTCTAGGCTTAGGCTATGTTGATCAAGGACAATCTATGCAAAAACTTCTTTCTATGGGGAGATATTAGATAAAGAAAAAACGAAGTGATAATGCCATGTGATCTGCAGATAGCAGCAGGAAAGGATACCCGGGAGCAGGTAAGAGTTTAAATGGAGACAAGAACCTCTAATTTCTCTCTCATCTAAGATTTCTGACAGCCATGCCCAAGTGCAAAACAATGCCTTGGTTCTGACTGACATCTTACCCAACTTAAACTCCAGGGTTGGGCTGGGAGAGAATGAGCTCCCAAAGACAAATGCGGCTTTCCTTTCCTCATGTACCCTGACAGCAGACTAGTCAATCCCCTCCTTACTTTGCATAAGCTTTTTCCAGCAGAGCATTCCAAAACTCATTCATGGAGGTGGAAAAAGAGAAGACCAGATCTCCATTAATGGTGGGCAACAAGTCATCAATCACCACTTCAGTCCATTCTCCAAAATGCCAGAAACGAAAGCGAAATATCCCAGCATATTTATCTGTTTTTTGAGGGTCCCACTCCTGTTCCTTATGGTTAGGAATTGTCTAGAAATGCAAGAACATTTAATCAAGTGTTATTCACCACACCACATCCAGAAACTGAAATGACAATTTACTCCTGGCAAATCCACATGACAACAGGAAGCAAGCCACATACACCTGGTTTGAGTCTGGATTGGAAAATCCTAGGTATAGCATTTTGCCCACAACTTCTGCTTCCTCAGATCAGTTTGGCAGAGGATGATATCACCACTCCTGTCTAAATGCACACAGGAGAACACAGTGTGGCTGGGACAACCAGTCAGTGGTTAAATGCTTTCCACAAATAATCTATAAACTAGATGTTGAGAAGCGGACGACATAAACATATTCATGATTGCATGTTTAAAATGCAAGGCATTCTAAAAAGCAAAACCAATCAAAATCAAGACCCATTGTAGTTTGTTTTTAAAATATCCATTCTAGATATTTTATATCAATTCTATTGAATATGGATTTAATTTGCATTTTGAATAAAATCATGTTTAGGAAATTTTTTTATATAACAGCTACACATTAATATTCTAAAATTATTTTTTTGAGGAAAATGTTTTAACTTTGTCCCAAGTCAAGTTAATACTTCATTGCCTTGAACTCTACCTGAATGCTAAAGGAATTTTTGTACTATTAATAATTTATTAGAACCTTTTCAAAGTCCTACTTCTGTCTTTCTCACCTTTTCTGTTATTAATATGTATTAGTGACTCCCTGGTTTCTACTGACTTTATATCCCAGTAGGTACAATGTAATATGCAGAGATACTGAGTCAATGCACGGCAAATGATAACCAAAGATTTCAATGAGCATATATGACAAAGCAAGTAGAGTAAAATGTTAATGGCAGAATCTAGGTGGGTATATGAGTGTTCACTATAAAATTCTTTCAACTTTTCTGTGTTTGCAAAACTTCTTATAATGAAAACTTCTTATAATGAAATGGAGGGAAGTCGCCTAGTTAATACCTCTACTTTCAAGAAGTACAACAACCTAAGAAAGTTATGAGCTGATTTTTTCCTAAAGTTATTAAAGAAGACAAGAAAGTGGAAACTGAATGAGGTCCCACAGGAGGGATAATACCTTTGTCCAATGAGACTCCTGAACAGCCAAACAGGAAAATGCAGAAACCATTGGCTTGTGCCCCAGTCTCCCTTGGGTCAGCTGGTGGTTGCTAATGTTGCCCACAATCAGACGGGGGTCATCACAGATGTCCTATGAATACAATAATTGGTTATATGAGAGTCTGGGAAGAGTTTCATAAGAGTCACTGTGAGCTGAACTAGGCAGGACAGCCTTCATAGAGGAGATAAGGTTAGAGTTGAAAAATGAGTAGACTTTACATAGGTGGGTTGAAAGGAAGACTGAGGGGATTATAAGGAAAACCAAAAAACAGTTGATCATCTTGCCCCATGTTTGGAAGTGGCAGGAGAAATGAAAGGAGGGGGTGTGACGAGATTGGGTGTCATGCGGTGGTGAGGGCTCTTAGACATAGCTATCATTGGGGTTTGGGAGGGTTTTCACCACAGTAGTGACCTTTCAAAAAAAAATAATAACTAGGAATTAGTACATTACACTCTGATCCTATTTTGCCAGGATGAGATTTTCTGAAGCACCTGTGTTTGGAAGGGAGGTTGTATTAAAGAGACAAGGTCTAATGAAGGTTAACGTTAATTCTTCTCCTTCTCTAGGAAAATCAGTTAGGAGACCTTATAGGAAGCCCTTTTCTAACATAAAGCAAAAGCAACAGTGGTCTCCATAGCAACCAGATTTTTCTACATTTTTGGATGAATATAGATGACAGCAGCATTAATAGCAAGTGGTAATAAACCACTCACAGGAACACTTCAACCGACCCTCTTCCCAGTGAAGGTCCTGAGGGAATCTGGGCAGAGTGGGGGCAGTGTTTGTTTGGAATGTATGCATGTATCTTCCCCCCAACATATTAACTGTGCCTTTGCCCTGGGAGTAAGAAAATGACACCTAAATAATACAATTATAACATAAAGTGATAGGGCACAGTAGAGTCATTTTCAAAGCATAATTCATGTCTAAAGGAAGAATCCCCATAATTCTCCTGATCATAGTCAGAATAGGATTCACAATGGTGTTAACACTGGAGTTGACTAGAATTAGGCAGTTGGACAAGAGAGGGGTACAGTGGCATAACAGGTAGAGAGAAAGGCATGGGCAAAGGCATTGTGGCATACATGACACTGCATGGTTGAAGACATAATTGGGTGACTCAGAGTACCAGCATTTGCAGAGTTCAAAGGCAGGAAATACCAATGCATTCTTGACTAGATCGAGAAAGCTTCACGAGGAGGCCATTGACCGGTACCTTGACATTCTGCTTACGCAGCAGAAATAAATCCTTGTCTCAAATGGAATCTAGACATATATCCTTTTAAAAAGTATTAGAGGCAGCTATATTTTTCTGGTCCTCAAATCTCTTTTTTTAATGGCCATAATTCTCCTTGATGAAGGGTCTGGTCTACAGAATGAAACATTCCATATATTCTTTAAAAACCAAAATAACTCTGGAAAGAAATAGGCAGGCATTCTGGGCAAAGACAAGTGCAAGTTGGAGATTAATTGGGCATCCCTCTGCCAAAAGGAGATGGCTAGATGGGTTGTCAGCTTTGGATTCTCAGGTCTTTTTTTTTTAGATGCATGCCTGGTAGCTCACAACTACTTTTTGTTTTAGGAGAATTTTCTATCTTAAAAAATATTTTTTATGAGTTGCAAACTGCATTTGTTTTCACTTGTTGAACATAGAGCAGGTATGTTGAGTGAGTCAAACCCTGATGTTCTTTTTCTTCTCATTGTTTTTTGCCTTTTCTAAAATGAAACTAAGCACAGTTTTTCCTCCCCAGGTCAGGTGTTTTCATTTTATTTGGAGCAAGATGTCAAAGTATAAAATAATTTCTTTGACCTAGATAATACATATCATAGTTTCCTAACATGGAAAAACAATAAAGTGAACACTGATATATGAAAAAATGTGCTTTTAGACTAGTAAGACAAATTATTTGCTAGTTTTATGTAGAGTTGTTAGTGGTTGGAGATACACTATGGTGTCTTGAATTTCCATAAGATTTTCATTTCACAATAGGTATCTAGGCTTAGCCAACACTTTTGGCATGTCAACTTCTATTGAAGACATAAAGGGCCACATAAGTCAGCAAAAAGACATGTAAACAGAATTCAAATTGAGGAATGGTGTAATTATTCTGTTGTAGACCCAAGATGGATATGATTATTGTATATTATATGTGTGTGTCTATGTATATATATGTATGCACATATAATATATATATTAAAAGCTGTGTCAAATTCATGAGAGAATGTAAGTTTGGGACCCCTCCCCACCATGTTCCATTTCCTCTTATAAACTGGCCCATTCTCCAGGTATGCTTTACCCCTCTTCATACACGACGGCTATTTAACAATTGATTTAAAACATGACAAGTTAACAGTCATAGAATGTCAAAACTGGAATGAATTTTGGAGACTAGTAAAGCTTATCTTTCACATGAGGAAGGAAGCTCAGAGAGGGGCAATAACTTGCTACTCTGATCATCTAGCTAGTCAGCAGGAGACCTAGGCCTAAAGTTTTTTTTATTTTTCAGAACCACATATGGCTAGAGAATAAAACTCAAGACCTCAGTCATCCATCTCTGTGCCTTTAGGCTCAACAATAGCCACCACATAAAGGATGATATTGTGCAACTCCTCAGGGACAGAGATGCTACCACCTCTTTCAGTCATTCATCCCAATGTTTTATGCCTCTGCTTAAAACCTACCTAAACACTCTTCACTCTCTTGGAAAACTTACTTACCTCTTAGCTTTTGGTTCCAGGATAAATATCACTAATAGGTCTTAGTCTGCTCATTTAAATTCACTAAATATGAATCAATCTCTTACTATATGTAAACATCGTGATATGAAACCTGGGAAGCAAATCCTTTATTAAGCCATATCTTCTGTCTCTTTAAGGAAGTGAGGCATTAAAAGACTAGAAAGTAGCCAAGGATTTAGAAAGGGTAAATGGTAATAAGCCAATGCAAATCCAGCAGCCAAACAGACTATTTGGTGACAAATTTGAAAACAACAAAATGACTGGTTGTTGACTTCTTCCCTAGTTTTGGACACACGAGTATCTTCCTGTTGGGGTTAAGGATGTAAGACTTGAGAAATTTTTCTGTAACTCAAAGCTGAGATGCAGAGTGCAGATGGGACATTTCAGCTTGAGCCGTGCTGGAGAGGTAGGAATGGGGTTGGAGGAGAGGTCACAGCACACATATTCACAATATTTGGGTGGCTTAGCAGCGAGGAGGGATGCTGAGCCCCTAATGGTTCCCAGCTGTGTTGGCACAGTTGAAGTGATCCTTGAACTGGGCTGTTTGTCACGGCAAAATGATTTCTTAGGAAGAAACACACAACTAGGAAGTTAGTACCAAGAGTAAAGCTGAAATGGTCCCCACATGACCCCGCCTCTGAGCCAAAACCTTCCATTAAGCAAAGCAGCTTCTCTAGGAAGTATGCTCTCTTAGCTTAGTCTTAAGGGACTTCTCATTGTCCTTACTTCATCCTCCTTCCCAGAGACCTCTGAGTGGGAGGGGGCATACAGTTACAAGTCCTGTAGCCCTGCACAAGGCACTTTATGTGACTCCCTTTGCACCTACCACATCCAAATTCAGCATTTTTTTTTTTTTACACAGGTGAAATTTACTGACAATAAACATGGAGGCCCAGGGTAAACCACAGGAACCACAGTAAAATGAAAAGCTGCCCAGAAAACCAGCAGCCAGAAGAGTGGAAACACTTTTGACCAAGTGCTACGTGCAGTCTAGCAGTAGTGAGGGGGTACGAGTGTGGACATCTACAAGTGAGGCCAGCCCTGCGGTAGGTACATTAGGAATAAGTCCAGGGTCTGAATAGTCCCAGAAGGCTCAGGGGCTAATTTGCACAGAACTGCTACTCAGGAATGGAGGGTTTTGTGAGCTAGTCCAAGTAGCTGTTATCTTACTTAGAAAGTTGAACCATCCCCCAAATGGAGCATTTATAGGTGGACTTAGGCTCAAGGACCAATGTTGCACCAGCCTCTCAAGGAGTCCACTTTTCCTAATGGGGAGTTTCAATTCTGCATGAAGATTTGGTTATCAGTAAAATATTCTCTTCCTTCCTAACCCATCCAAGGAAAACTCAATATGGAGAATAGAATAGGATCTTAGGCCCAACTTCCACCTCCAAACTAGGCCACCAATCACTATGTAATCATTTTTCCACTTAACCTTCAGAATTCTGCTAGGAGACTCAAGGCATAGATCCCAAACTGCTTTTTGGGGAATAATTTGTGTATCTATGCAATGGAATACTGTTCAGCAATAAGATGGAATAAACTGATATGTGCCACAACATGGGTGACTCTTGAAAACATTATGCTAAGAAAAAGAAGCCAGTTACTTTCATGATTCCATTTTAAGTGAAATGTACGGAATAGGCAGTTCTGGATAGAAACCAAAAGTACATTAGTGGTTGGCTGCAGCAGGGGGTGGGGGTAGGGTGGAGGGATTACTCCTTTCAAATGTACACAAGGGATCTTATTGAAGTGATGCAACTCTTCTACAACTGGGTTGTGGTAATGTTTGCACAACTTTAAATTTATTAAAAATCATTGCTTTGTACACTTAAAACAGGTGAGTTTCACAATATATAAATTGCACTTCGATAAAGCTGTTAAAGTTTGTTAATGCATAATTTAAAATAAATAGGACAGTTGGAGAGAAAGACTATGGGCCTATTCAACTCTCTTCAATTGTGTAAACAGTGGAAAACACTTAGGACTACTCACATGGGGTGATATAGTCTCTGGGAAGAAAAGGAAATTGTTGAACAGACTAGGCCAAAACTACTATACCGAGATGTTGCATTCAGCTGGTGGTTGGAAATTTCTATTAGCACAGAGGGAAACGTGTTTCTTTTTTTACAGTTCCCTCACATGCCATCTATCACCCAAGCCTGTATATTCTGCTTTTAATGTCTCCCCTCATCTGCCTTTCCCTTCCATTTCTACTACCATAATTGTAATCCAGAGCCTCATCACCCTCCCACTCTCAACCAGACAATGTAGTAAAATGGCCCCAGGGGAATGTATTCTCGAAGGGAAGACTAGGCAACAGCAATGGTAGCAAGGTTGAACTTAAAACTTGACAGGAGAGCTGACAGATCTTGTGCAGGAGTCCTTTTTTCCTCCACAGTTGACAGTGCAAATTCCCATGAGGCTTTACTCCTTTTTAGTCAGGGATTAGATGTGTCTGATTTTAAGACACTATTGTAGGTAGATATGAGTCAGTAAGGAAAAAAGCCAGAGGTGGGTAGGAGGGGAGAGTGGCTGGAGGGAGCTGGAGAAGAGATTTTCTGTGGGAATTTGGCAGGCAGATTTCAGCCAAAAAATCCAACCGGCAGTCTTATGATCACACTGTAACTCAGTATAAGTTAGATCTTATAATTTATGAAGACTATATATGTTGAGCTCCAGGAGGATAGAAAAGTCCTGGAGCACATGGTCTCAGGCAATATACCTGTGTACTCAGAAAACTAGGACAACAGCTGAGGCCAATGGACAGCTGGATAAATTAAGAACTTTCCTCTGGAGGGTATGGGCAGATGATATGGCATTGAACAATTGCAAAACACTCAGAATTCCTGCCATCTGAAGAGGCTCCTTAAAACACAGCAAGGAAGTGGCAAATGGGAGGAGGGGAACTCAATCCTGCCCAAGAATGGGAGGGTGGCCCAGGCTGAGAGGGGCAGAGCTTGACTGGAGTCAGTCTGTTAAACTATCAGTGGTGTTTGCAGGCATGGAGGATTATGAAGGCAAAAGCCTTCAACATGAGAAAGGAAAAAGACAGAAAATATGAGGTTAATCGTGTTGCTTCCATTTTGGAGACTTCAGAAAAGAGCCCCAGTTAAGTGTGCAGCTACATGGCATGCCAAGGAACAAGGTGTCTGTAAGTTTCACTGCAAACCAGGATCTCAACTTTGCCAATGAGGCAGGGGAGGCCAACGACTCATCTGGTCTTCCTGAGCCAATTCAGAGAGGCCCAGCTCTGTCTCTCAGCTTTCCTGATGAGAGGCCAGAGAACTTTGACGTGGTTCTTGACCACAGGCTTGGCCTCCACTCTGGCTGGGAAAGAATCCACAGCTTTTCGAGGAGGCTCAGATGGTGGTCCAGAACCTTGTTTTTTTCTCCTACTCCCCACAAGAGGCCCCTTCCCCGACCATTCCAATCTATGGTAAACTCCCCTTCTTCAAAAATTCTACATGATTTACTGTCCATGTGCCTGAAAATAGCATTTCATACATCCAACATTCATTTCTTTTTTAACTCTTTGATAGCTCAATATCCATCTCCCCAACTAGAATGGGAGTGCCTCACCACAGGCCATGTCTGTGTCTTGCACCAAGGCTGGCATAGAGTAGGTGTTCAGTAAATATTTCTCTAGTGACCCTCCCTTTGGGCTTAATAAGACTAAGCAAACACCATGCTCTCAGACAGGAGAGTGTGGAACAATTAATGAAAGTGTGGCATCAACACAGTGAAGAGGAATGTGAGAACTGACTGGAGGGAAGCTACTTATTTTGGTAAAAACAGGAGACACAAACAACTAACTCTATCTCCCTGATACGACAGCAGGATAGAGTGAAAACTCATGCAGGCTTTGCAGTCAAACCCGGATGAAAATCCTAGCTTGTTAGCAGTCTGACCCTGAGCAAATACTTACCTTCTCTTAAAGACACAGTTTCTTTCTATATAAAGATATATAATGGGCATGTATCTGCTGGTATTTTTTAAACTTGGAAAACAGAATTGCATCAAAGTAACTTTTAACATGCCTACTTTGCTAAGCCATGGTAAATAAGGGTGAAATAAAATAATGTACCTCGAGCACAGTATCTGGCCCATAGTAGGCATGTCGTGACTGTTGATTCTTTTTCCTACCCATCCCCACTGTTCAGCCTCTCTCTCTGATTTTCTCTCACTTTAGAAGGGGTATTGTTTGCTTTAGAGGCAAAATGCCACGGTTGTTAAGACTTTTTCCTTCCCTGCTAATCCATCTAGGATTCAATCCACAGAATTTGGAGGATGAAGGCAAAGGACAATGGGCTGAGCCAAGATAGAGGGGGAAGGATGTGTCTAAAGACAGCCAGTACAGGAAACACTGTCTGCTTGGTGCACATCTGGGGAATGGCTTCATGTTGGCTTGCAATTTTGCTGCCCACCGGATTCCCTCCCACCTCCTCCACCTCACCCCTACCTATTATCCTTTTTCTCTTCTGTGTCTTCAACCTCTTCTTCTTTACCATCTACTTCTTAGCCTATAAATATGTTCAAGTCTGTCCTATTTCAGAAAGAAACCTACCCAGTACACCTCTCTTAATTTCCTGCTTCGTTTTTAGCTACTTCTGCCATATTGATGTCTTTTCCTTGATATCCAAGCATCAGAAAAGAGGGATGCCCCTCATTTATCACCGTCCATTCATAAGAGTGGATCCCAGAAAATGTATCTCTATTTTCTCTATGTATTTTTGCAAAATAAAAAAAGCCTGTCTGCATACCAAAGTATTGGTTAGTGAATTCTGCTCATTTCCTAGATTTTTCTTGCAGGTCAGCTAAGTGATCCGCTGGAATGTCAATAACTCCAGACACAGAAAGGCAGGAGGAGTGTAATTCTCCTTCAGACAGAGCGAGTTTCTCCCAGTCTCATACTTTCAATGGTTGTCATTCTTTATAGGCAAAAACTAAGATATGTTCTTTGAGTTGCATAGAAAACAAGTCTTGATGTAACCGGTGTATCTTGCCACCACATGGTAGCAACGTGCATAAACTGAAATAGCTCTTGGCATAACTCCATTTAGGAATTTAAGCTGTGGAAATTACAACTAAAAGTGATAGTTGGTGAAAGGGTTACCTGAAGGAGCAAACATTGAGATGATGCCTGAGATGGTTCTATAATAGCACACAGAAAGGAACCTCATTAAATAGGACCTGAATGTCTTCAGGATATTATGAAGGTCCAAGAACTTGCATTTCACAATGCCTATATACCCATCACCTACATTGAGAAGGAGCTTAGGTACAATATCCTTCTATCCAGTTATACCCTTTAGATATAGCAAGGTTGCAATTTATTCTCCAGACTCCGTCATCCTATTGTTTTATACATTGAGCTCCTGCTCACGTAGGGCTAGTGAAAGGGTTCTGAAACTTGCTTTAGAGACACAACATACAGATGATGCACAGAGAACCGCAACAGCTATTAGTAGTTACTACTAATAGGTGGTGAAAGACCTACAATTCTACTTGAAGCCCACTTGTCCAGTTGTGGGATGATACAGGTGACAGTGTCCATAGAGCAGCAAAGAACCCTTCTCGCCCCCATGAAAATTCATCTTTTCTTTTAAAATTCATCTTATTTATGCTTACTGTATAAGGAGTTTTTGTCCTCACTGGTCTAAAATTACGTTTAAATTGTTATGATAGGTAACTTAGTAAAGAGGCAAGAGCATAGTTGCTTTTCGAGTTACCATATTTACTCAAATGAACTTCCAAAAGAAAATAAGAATGGCATCTCTCTCTTCTTTGTACAGAAATATTCATAGCATCTTTATGTGTAACAGTAAAAAATACTGGAACCAACTCCAATGCCCTTTAGTAGGTGAGTAGATGAACAAATTTTGGCATATCCATATCATAAATTACTACTCACCAGTAAAAACAAAACAACTATTGATACACAGAACACCTTGATTGGATCTTAGATTAATTTGCTTAAGGTTAAATAGCTAATCTCAAAAAGGTACAGCATATCTTTTTTTGTTGTGTTTTCTAAGTAAATCTGTCAAAATTTGACTAAAGTTCAGGACTCCAAGCTAGAGCCAGGAGCGCAGATCCACAGAACTTTCATTATAAAGTTTTCTTTATGTGAGGTGATAAATACGTTAACTTGATTGTGGTAATTATTTCACAATGTATATGTATATCAAAACATCACATTGAACACCATAACATACACAATGTTTATTTGTTAATTATATTTTAATAAAGCTGAAGAAAGAGAGAGGAAAGAAAGAAAGAAAGAAAGAAAGAAAGAAAGAAAGAAAGAAAGAAAGAAAGAAAGAAAAAAAGAAAGAAAGAAAGGAAAGAGAGAAAGAGAGAAAGAAAGAAAGACAGAAAGAGAGAGAGAGAGAAAGAAAGAGAAAGAAAGAAAGAAAAAGAAAGAAAGAAAGAAAGAAAGAAAGAAAGAAAGAAAGAAAGAAAGAAAGAAAGAAAGAAAGAAAGAGTAAGAAAGAAAGAAAGAAACTTAACTTCTAAATTGGTCTACACAGTAGACCTTGTAAGTGAAACAGTGGATCAAGTAGAGGTATGATGAAGGACGTCAAGGAGAGAGAATGTGTAAAATAGAAAGTTACCTGGGGACGTTTCCACACCACCTTTCCAGGAAGCAGTCGGTTATAGAAAAGAGAATCATTCTCAGGCAGAAATGTTGGATCACAGAAAAGTCTACTGTCTTTGACGCATTCCTGCTTCAGTTCCTGGTATTTCTGGTTTTTGAAGAGCTTCAGAGGAGGACCCATAGTGTTGAACTATGCCTAGAATGAGGAAAATTGTTGTCTTTGAAGGAAGAATTTCTCAGGTCTTTTAAGGGTTATCTGAGATTAGACAAACAGCCGTCATCCCAGTGACTTCTTCCCAGAGCTAGGCACTTCTAGTTTGGATTTAAAGGAAACGTCACCATTTTCAAAGAAAGAAGGGTCCACGCTCAGCAACTAATTAGTATGGGGCCTTGGGTAAGGCACCTAACCATTTTGGGTCTCAGTTTCTTTATCTGTCAAATGGGGCAATATGTGTCTTAATCTTATGGGAAAAAAATCAATAATAAAAGTGAAGATTGTGAGTTAAACGTGATTCATTATAATTTAAAGAGAAGTCTTCCATTTATACCAGCAGGGAGTAGTTCAAGGCAAAGTACAACTTGAAGATAAGGGAAAAAATCATTTTACTATAGTCAGAATAAGTTAGTGCCCTGGAGAGTCACTCACTTCGTGCGTGAGGGGAAAAGTAGCCTCTTTCCATTCCAGCAAGTCTTTTTACACAATTTCTTCCGTCTTGTCATTTAGAGAGCTTTGCATTTTTTATTATTGGCCAGGCAGACTACTGCAAGAAACGGCTCAGCAGATGGCCTCCAAAGACAAGGAAAGATAGAAAGATTGTATGGTCTTTCTTCTTAAAAGTCTAATGTATAATCCTTTGCCTGTGATAAAAGGCAGATTCTGAAATTCAATTACACTAATTTGGTGGGCTATAGATTGTTATCCCACGGCAATACACTCTTGCTTTCTTTTCTTTAAAAAAAAAGGGAGGAAAAACAAAAACCTCACATGGCTAAACAGAGAATTCATATAGTGATTCTTCAAGCAATGTCTATCAGAGTGCCCCACACTCAAGTGCTCTTAACAACTGGTTTTTAGGAAGATAATTTGAAAGGCAAATTTGATTTTCAATAGCCTTGGGGTGATAATAGGGTTTTCAGCGCTTTTTCTTGATTCACAAAGATAGATTTGTAATGATTTTAATGATCCTCTCCTGGCATTCAACAGTAAATAAGAATGAGATTGTGAAATTTACATCGTGTCAGCTATTTCAAAATGTATTTTAGAAATAACTGTCTATATTCTATAATCACAGGAGGGTTGAAACAAAAATAAACCTGAGTAAGTTTCAGAATGTCCGCTAAAAAATAAGGAGAATACGTTGGCACTTTAAGGAGTATCTGTGTGGTACATCTGTGGGGCAGTCGCTATTTTATAAAAAGTGAAATATTGATCAGACCTTTCTACTAGTTCATTTTGTGTCCTTTCAGTATCACATTGAAATGCCTCACTGGTGAAGAAGTTTCCCCATTTGAAAACCATAACAATTTTTAATTTAAATGTTTGCAATGTTATTACAATGTTATTTGCAATGTGTGTACAACAAACTTACCCTTTCTCTGAATCCAAGGAACAAGAAGCTGAGAATAATCACATTTTTTTTTCATAGCCTTATTTATTGGCAATTGCTTTTAAAATTGAGAGCTGTGGGGGCACTGCAAAACACTGATGTCCTTTTTTTCATCAGATTTGTCTGCTCACGTGTTTTAAATATTAAAGTGTACTTCATTGTATTTGAAAGCATGGATGGTATCAATAATAATTTTTAGTTATGCAGCATCAGAGCCAACCTGAATGTTTGCCCAGACTCCTATTTGGAGGCTGTCACAAATGGATCCCAATTTTCTTGTATGCTCAAACTTAACAACAAACACTACTGCGCCTCTTGTTTTCCCTAGAAGGTTTGGTGAATTGCCAGAGCCTGGGGACTGTAAATGTGGAATAGCCTGGGGCAATTAGAATATTTAGATTGCCAGAACCTCCTAGTCTCTGGACATTCTGGATAAATGAGTATTTCCTGTTCTGCCTTCAAAGGTCTTCCTTACTACTCGGTCAAATGGTAAGGCAGGCAAGATCCTGCAAAAGGAATCCCTGTTATAAAGAGGGCCTGTGTATAGACAGAAGTAGCATAAATTGAAAGGAAAATCAGGTTTGATTTTTAAAGCCCGTGTGATCCCAGTAGACTCTCTCAGAGGCAGAATGTACAGCTTATATGGATAGTTTACAGCTTGACAGAATACCTTTTGGGTTGGGGTGCTTGTGTTCTGGGGACACACAGTAAATAAAGAAGAGCAGGCTATATAAGTCTGACCTTCCACTACAGTACAACTGTAGTCCCAAGTCCTCTCGGACTTGTGGAGTAGAAGTGACCTTCATGCAGAGGTTGCAGTGAGCTGAGATCGTGCCATTGCACTCCAGCCTGGGAGACAGAGCGAGACTCCGTCTCAAAAAAAAAAGAAAAAAAAAAGTGACCCTCATTTCTGACTAGGCAACAGAACTGTGATCCATTTGGTTGTGCCTCAGTTTTCTCATCAGGAAAGTGAGGTTATCTGCCCTGCCCCTCTTACACCATGGGTGTACCTAATGAGATGGTTGGTGTAAAAGTAGTTTTGAATAAGTAGAAAGTGATCCATAAATGTAAAATATACACTGAAGCCCTCTCATTGCCTAGCATTGAGCTGGGCACACAAATATTGTTCAAAAAATGTTTGTTGAACGGATAAACGTCTTATGTGGAGAATTAATGTTTGCATGGCAATTTCTTGTTTGAAATGTGTATTTTACATTTTAGTTCGGGTTCTCGTCATAGCAGTCATGCTTAATGAGATTATCTGTGCCCTTCATTTTGTATCTGCAGAAATGGCAGTTTAGAGAAGCAGTAGCTAGAAACTGGCAGAATTAACTCAAACCCAGGTTCTGTGCAATGGCAGATTCGGTGTGCAGCTTTCTATCACACCACACTGCTTCTTTTGGTCACTACCTTCTTAGAGAAAGGATTTTTTAGTTCAAATGAGGAAATCTTCCAAAGCAAACATGATACCAAACTTTGAGGCATTCTGCCTAGAATTTATTGCCATGGTAGATATTGAAAAGGTTCTTTATTTTCATGTTTTGATGATCATGGGAGAATCTGAACCCTTTACATCAGAGGGTTCATCATTTAAACATCAGAAAACTTTTGGAAACCCAGACATTTGTAAGTTGAGTTTGTCATAAACAACTTATTCTGTTGAAACGGATGAGTGCAGAGAAGGGAATGCTCCCTCCTTTCTGTTCTATTGCACCCGATGGCGATGGGGATGGGAGAGCCCTTACATTAAAGATCACATATTAGGAAAGTCGGTAGACAAGAAAAAAATTAGGGGTTTGAGTATAAACCCACGGATTTGAGTATCAACCATGGAGAGCCTCTAGCTAACAAAGGCAATTTGTGGACATTTAAGAAGGGGGACCCTGTGGCCTGAGGGCTAGTGGTATGAGTGGTTGGGTGAGGCAGAGTGTGGGGCTTAGCACTGAGGTAATGCTCTTAAGCAGTATTATTTTAATTCAGACCTACCACTTTGAGAAAGAATATGAGGACAACCGTGTCTGCCAAGGCAAAGGATAGAAGCGGGCCCAGAGTGCAGAAAGTTGAGAAATGCCAGGGGAAGTTGAGGGAGACTGCCACGTAGAATACAAGGCTGCAGTTTAAAGAGGGAAGTATTTTTTTTTCTACTCGCTGGACTGGAAAGCTTGAGGAAGTTAGGCAAGTCGTGAAAGCAGAATCTCTTGCTTCTTAACCTGTGCATTAGCCTTAGAGTAAAAAGCATATTTTGCTCTAAAAATATCTGATAAAATACATCCTGTCTGTGGTTCACAAGCTGCTTTGGATTTAGGTGAGTGGGAGAGAACATGAGGGAACTTAATGGAGACAGGGAGAGAGGGCATGGCTAAGGCATTGTTCCTGGCTAGTTTCTCCTTTTCCTCAGTTTCCTCCCTGTTCTGTACTTGGAGCAAAAATCGAGATCAAATCAATAAAAGTTTGCAGACAAATTTAATACTGAAGACCCAATTCTGTCCTGGCATGAAGTAGGCACCACTTTATCCACAATCCACATCCCTTATCCCCACACCTGGGGGTGGTATGGTGAGAGAAAAGGGATTTGGATAGGAAAAAGTAATATAAATTCAGCATCCACATGGTATACAGAGAACAGTGCTTTTTCATATGTACACAGGCAGAGTCATAGTTTACATATATGGGCACGCATTTAACCATGGGACTTATGTNTTCGGGTTCTCGTCATAGCAGTCATGCTTAATGAGATTATCTGTGCCCTTCATTTTGTATCTGCAGAAATGGCAGTTTAGAGAAGCAGTAGCTAGAAACTGGCAGAATTAACTCAAACCCAGGTTCTGTGCAATGGCAGATTCGGTGTGCAGCTTTCTATCACACCACACTGCTTCTTTTGGTCACTACCTTCTTAGAGAAAGGATTTTTTAGTTCAAATGAGGAAATCTTCCAAAGCAAACATGATACCAAACTTTGAGGCATTCTGCCTAGAATTTATTGCCATGGTAGATATTGAAAAGGTTCTTTATTTTCATGTTTTGATGATCATGGGAGAATCTGAACCCTTTACATCAGAGGGTTCATCATTTAAACATCAGAAAACTTTTGGAAACCCAGACATTTGTAAGTTGAGTTTGTCATAAACAACTTATTCTGTTGAAACGGATGAGTGCAGAGAAGGGAATGCTCCCTCCTTTCTGTTCTATTGCACCCGATGGCGATGGGGATGGGAGAGCCCTTACATTAAAGATCACATATTAGGAAAGTCGGTAGACAAGAAAAAAATTAGGGGTTTGAGTATAAACCCACGGATTTGAGTATCAACCATGGAGAGCCTCTAGCTAACAAAGGCAATTTGTGGACATTTAAGAAGGGGACCCTGTGGCCTGAGGGCTAGTGGTATGAGTGGTTGGGTGAGGCAGAGTGTGGGGCTTAGCACTGAGGTAATGCTCTTAAGCAGTATTATTTTAATTCAGACCTACCACTTTGAGAAAGAATATGAGGACAACCGTGTCTGCCAAGGCAAAGGATAGAAGCGGGCCCAGAGTGCAGAAAGTTGAGAAATGCCAGGGGAAGTTGAGGGAGACTGCCACGTAGAATACAAGGCTGCAGTTTAAAGAGGGAAGTATTTTTTTTTCTACTCGCTGGACTGGAAAGCTTGAGGAAGTTAGGCAAGTCGTGAAAGCAGAATCTCTTGCTTCTTAACCTGTGCATTAGCCTTAGAGTAAAAGCATATTTTGCTCTAAAATATCTGATAAAATACATCCTGTCTGTGGTTCACAAGCTGCTTTGGATTTAGGTGAGTGGGAGAGAACATGAGGGAACTTAATGGAGACAGGGAGAGAGGGCATGGCTAAGGCATTGTTCCTGGCTAGTTTCTCCTTTTCCTCAGTTTCCTCCCTGTTCTGTACTTGGAGCAAAATCGAGATCAAATCAATAAAAGTTTGCAGACAAATTTAATACTGAAGACCCAATTCTGTCCTGGCATGAAGTAGGCACCACTTTATCCACAATCCACATCCCTTATCCCCACACCTGGGGTGGTATGGTGAGAGAAAAGGGATTTGGATAGGAAAAGTAATATAAATTCAGCATCCACATGGTATACAGAGAACAGTGCTTTTTCATATGTACACAGGCAGAGTCATAGTTTACATATATGGGCACGCATTTAACCATGGGACTTATGTATGGCTGTTCAGATTCAAACTTCTAACCAGATATTCTGGGTCTAAAAAGGACCACAGAGATCCTCTGATCCAGCCCACTGCCTTATAGAGGATGTACCTACTCTGCCCAGAGAGAAGAGTCTGTTCAAAGTCCCCCAAAGGAAAAAAAAAAAAAAAAAAGAGGATACAATTTTCTTTAATTCCATTGCTCAATAATTCTATCAAAAAATAAAAAGCAATTCAAAATGATAAAAAACAACACAGGTGGTTACAAGATCCACAAACAAATCCAAAATATCACCATTTAGTATATATAACATCTCAGTCCCTCAGTTTCCCCATAGCACAATGAGAATACGTTAGCTGTCCTGTCTACTTCAGAGTGTTATTGGGAGAATGTAATGAAATTATGTATGTGAACATACTCTTTAATTGTTAAAGATAAGGCTAAAGCAGGGCAGTAGTATTAGGAAGCACTTGTTTTTAGCAAGTTAAATTTATTTTCTGTCTTTAGGGGAAACTGATGAAATTTGATCATGTGCTTTAAATAAGACATGCACCAACATTTAGAAGACTAATATAAAATCGCCCCTCCACCATTCTCTACGCCTCCCTATTTCACCCCTCCTTTTTTGGCTGACTTGCTCTTTTGGCTGAATAAGCCCATCCTATATGTCTACTTTTCCAGCCTTTCAAGAATCAAATTCTGATTTTATAGAACGTTATGTTGGAAAGACTCTTAGAAATCACTTAGTACAACTTCTTTCTTTTGTTGTAAGGTAAAGGAACTTGCCCAGGGTTATGTAGTGACAGAGCCCACACTAAAACTGGGACCTCCCAACTTTTTTTTTAACCACAATTTGTTGTAAGGTGGGGAGGAGGGCAAACCGGCAGACACAATATGTCAAGCAAGANAGTTAAATTTATTTTCTGTCTTTAGGGGAAACTGATGAAATTTGATCATGTGCTTTAAATAAGACATGCACCAACATTTAGAAGACTAATATAAAATCGCCCCTCCACCATTCTCTACGCCTCCCTATTTCACCCCTCCTTTTTTGGCTGACTTGCTCTTTTGGCTGAATAAGCCCATCCTATATGTCTACTTTTCCAGCCTTTCAAGAATCAAATTCTGATTTTATAGAACGTTATGTTGGAAAGACTCTTAGAAATCACTTAGTACAACTTCTTTCTTTTGTTGTAAGGTAAAGGAACTTGCCCAGGGTTATGTAGTGACAGAGCCCACACTAAAACTGGGACCTCCCAACTTTTTTTTTAACCACAATTTGTTGTAAGGTGGGGGAGGAGGGCAAACCGGCAGACACAATATGTCAAGCAAGACATTGCTTTTAAAAATTCATTTTGTCCTCTTCTCACAATAATGCACTTAGAAGTTTTGTTTTTGAATTGCAAGCTGTCAGAAGGTGAGATGATTTCAAATCAAGGCTAATCAAAGAAACACTGTTTGGGGGTCACAAAGGGGCTTTTTCTGCTTTTAATTTAGGAACTGAAAACTCCCAAGGATATGGAAAGCCTGCTTTTTAACCGATTCCTGACCATATAAGTGTTTAGACTTTTTCCCTAGACTGCTAGGGAGTCTAAGGACAAATAAAGAACGTTATCTGAATACAAAGTATTCACACACACTCAGGCACACACGTGCACATAAGCATGCTCACACACACACAAACTTCCAGAGGAATAAAAGAGTTAATTAGCAGTCCACAAAGAATTTTTTGTTTATTACTTCAGACTGTAAAGTGTTCTTACTTTCACAATAAAGATTAGCAAATGAAGCATTAGCTGAATTTCAATACACCATTAATACAAACCAGGATGCTTTATCCTGAAGCCAGAAGTAATTGTCAGGACAGCAGAATTTGTCGAGTTTTTTTATGTGCTTTTCAGCAAACTTACAGTTCCAAATCCTCAGAACCAATTGTTTCCATTGCAATGCACCGCTCCTTTTCCTGTCCCCACCCAAAGCCAGCTCTGATCAAGTGGTCCAGTGAAGACCCTAGAACAGTGTAGTTGGCCTGAGAGTGGAGGATGGAGCCCCATCTTCAAATCAAAGTTTAAACCAAAGCTGGAATCAGAAGGGAACAAAGCCAGGCCAGAGGCGGAAAATGGAATAGCCAAGATCAACCTGTCACTGGGGCAGGAAGACCACTGGCTGTGCAGACGGGGAGTTAAGATAGACTTGGCCACCACTTTCTCCTGTGCAACAGTGCACAGCCTGCTCACCCTCCTACCAGAGCTCACGGGCCTTTTGTATACAGTGTGGCTCCAAGATTTTGCCCGCATTTCAATAATTTGCCCACAGTTGTGGGTCAGCAGAAGCTAGAAGGAAGCCCTGAAAGGAGCCACACTTCTCCCCCTCAACACCATCCCCTGTGGTTTTTTCTCACTTACCAGGTATTTTGGGTAGCAGAAGGCAAGCACATACACATGCACGCTTGTGTGCACACACACAAAACTGACCAGATATCCCCAGAAAAGTTTCATTGCCAGACAACCACAATCATCACCCCACACACCCCTCAAAATAACCAACCAAAATTCCATTATTTTGAAGTTCTCAAACTGCTAATAATAGGCACATATTTGAACCAGACAAGCCATAAAATATAGCTGTGGAGTTTGGTTAACTATAAAGTTGAAGTTTCTTCATCTTTCTTAGACGCTAAGTTATCCAGGAAATAAAACTCCAGGGTAAGTTTGTGAACTCCCTCTCTACTCACCTGAGTTATCCCAGGAGCCCTGCTGCTGTTGCTGCTGCTGCTGCTGCTGCTGCTGCTGCTGCTGCTGCCGTTGCCGCTGCTGCTGTTAGCCAGGTAACCCCACTAAAAGTCTGTTCAGTCAGTGCGGCTGAACAAAGATTCTGGCTTTCTTAACCTGAAAACTATTTGGGCTGTACCAAGCTCTGCTCACAGGGGGAGGTGCCTCACAGCAACTTCAGGAGGCTTTGCCCCGCCCAGCAGTCAGAAACTGATCCTGAGTCATGAGGAAAATCTGGAAAGTGCCTCTACCAGATGTGCAGACGGGATGCCCACTCCAGACCCACCCACCAGCAAACTGAAAAACTCAGGAAGCCATGTTTAAAAGCTCTTTCGGTTTCAAGGAGAAATAGGACTTTCAGCCAGGATTCTGATAGATTTCTTACTTTTCTGTCCCAGGGTTAACATCACATTACTGGAGGGAGGACATGCAGAGAAAAATGGTGAAGTGTTGGCAAAGTTAATGTGGGCTAGGCTACAGACATGGCCCTGGTAGGCAGATCTGTGATAGTGATGAGGACTTCAGCAAGTGACTGGCAGTGAAAGAGCAGCTAATGGGGTGCAACGAAGAAAAGGTCACTTCGTGAAACAACAGGTGACATTTGGCCAAGGACATAGAGAAGGGAGTGTCAAGAGGAAAGTGAATGGAGTTTATTTCACAGCAACTATAAGAACCCTAATTTCTAGCAACCAGGCTATGGAGATTCTGCACAGCAGTGTTAGATGAAAGGAGAGCAAATAATTGTTTTTGCTCTGAAAGACCAAGCAAGACTCCTGTAAATACTGTACTGCATCAGTCAAAGTCCTGGTCCCTTCAACCTGAGACTTTCATTTGGACACAATTCCAGGAACATGATTCTCAAGTTGTTTTGTTTGTTTCATTTTCACAAACTGTAAAGACACTTATCATCTCATTCTTCAGCTTTCCTGACCAGTGTACTGTTAACTCTTGAACCTGAAATTACTACCTTCTACCCCTACTCCTGTACCAACCCTCCTGCTGGCTAGTTGAAGATCTAAGAGATAAGAGGGGGTTGGAGATAACAAGTGAGCCACATAGAGCCCAACAAGGAAAGGAAGCATGTTCTGTCTCCACTCACTCAGCCCATACTAATGTTTTCATAAAACAGTTCTGAGCATTTCTATAACTCTGGTCTCTGAGATCTCCTTCTTGGCATTTCCCTACAACTCCCTCTGTACCTTCTATGCCAAGATGGAAATTGAGCTAGAGGTAAGGCACAAGGAAACAGGGACCCAGGAGAATTAGGCCTCTAAATATTGGCAACCAAGTCAGCTAGACAGTGAGATATTCCTCAAGCAAATATCCCTGGTGTGGAATTTTGGTTTTAAAATCAAGGGAGGCTGTTTTGTCTGGGCTCATATTCTTTAGCCATCTTTTCCACCTTCATAATTATAAATCTAGCAGGGAATCACAGAACCTGGGAATTAGAAGGAAACTTAGAAGCCACATCTATCCTCTTGCTCAGTGCAGAAATATCCTCCTGACAGTCTGAAAACTCATCCCTCTGCAAAACAGCTTATTCCATATTTGATCATTTCCTAACTGTTAAAAGGGTCTTCCTTAGGTTGAGGAAAAATTAGCTTCGCACAAACAATTTCTAATTCCTCTTTCACATGACAGCCCTCTAAAATATCTAGCATGGCACCCCAAGTCATTCATTCTCTGGGTTAAATATTCTCAGTTCTTTTAAACCATGCCTCATAGGACATGGTTTCCAGACTTTTTGCCACTCTAGCTGTCTTTTGGGCATAAATCTACTCAGTGTGTAGCCCGTAGCTTAATCGAAATCCTCTGTTGTTTCTGGCATGAACTACTACTATGTGCCTGATTCTAGGTTTGTAAAATTGACTTTTAATTTTACTTGGATGCTGGGCTTTGTATTCATTCTCAAAAACCATTGCCTTGTTTATTTCAATTTGTCTCCTTAAGATCTTTCTTTATCTTGAGCCTCATATACAAAATCATATTCTTCATAGTAATGTTACTCAATCTTTTGTTATCATTATCACACTCCTAAAGAGTCTTTTAGATATTTTCCCAATCTCTCTCCATGAAATTTTAATACCACAGATATGCTGTTTATTTGCTGTATGAATATCTCTGTTTCATGTAAAATAGAAATTTTTTTCACTCTTCAAGAATCAATTTTTGCCATTTTGGGAGCAATATCACCCCTGCTGAGAATGCATGGTCCATATCAACAAATGTTTTATATTGATCAGACTGATGAAAGTATTGAATGAGAGGGTCCAGGACAGAATATTGCAGCATAACCTTAGTGTCCTCCCCTTTTGATAAGGTTGTTCAAACTTGAAACAATCCATATAACTCCTGCTACCACCCAGCTCCTACTTTTCCATCTTCTTCATGAAGATATCATAAGACTTTTTCAAATGTCTTGCTGAAATCCAGATACATTATTCTATGGTATACATTATGGTATCCCAGTGATCTATCCTTTTAGATACCCTTTTCAAAAAGGAAATGTACTTCGGCATTACTTGCTTTTAGTCATGCCATGCTTACCCCTAGTGATTTGGCTCCCTTTCTAAATCCTCACAAATGATCTGCTTAACAGTGCATTCTATACTTTTGCCAAGGATAAATGCCATGCTCATTGGTGTTCAGTTTCCAGGATCTATATTTTGCACCCCACACCACCACCACCTACCTTCACTAAAAATTGGGATATTTCCCTGTCTCTTTGCACCCCTCATGTCTTCTTTTTGCCATAATTTCTCAAAGGTTACCAAGACTGGCTCTGTGATCACATCTGCACATTCTCTCAGCAGCCTCAAATATAATTTGTGTGGACCTGGAAACTCATTGAAGGCAGCTAAGGACTCCCTTATTATCTCCTCATCTATCTTGGGCTTTAATTCTCTTTCCAGTTCAAAGATCATGCTCCTTGATGGAGAGGTTAATTAACTTGCCCACAGCCACACACCTAGTAAATTGGCAGAGCTGAGATTTAAATTGGGCTCTGTTTGACTCTGAAGACTGGCTCTTAACCAGAATGCTATGTGATTTCAAACACCAAATGAGTGGTATGGCCCATGGGTGTTGTATGAGTTCCAAAATAGGAGAGAACTATTTTAATAAGAGTAGTCAAGGCAGCCTTTATAAAAGAGGTGAAATTTGAACTGGATCTTAAATAATGAGTAGGATCCCAATATGAACAAAATAATGATGTGTGCATATGTAGGAATCAGGGAAGAGACTGAGGATGGCATCCCAGTCAGGAGAAATAACAAAGAATAATAAAGGATAAGAATTGCCACCTTGGTCTGCCTCATAGTCTACTTGGTTGATCATTATGAACCTGATCACAGATCAGGTACTCATTTTTAATGGGAGTTGGAGTCCCAGCATGATTCAACCCTACCACCATATTTTTACTAAGACACCACAAATGATCAAGAGATAGCCAGAGTGTTCCTGCTTTCCCTTAATAACTGTTTATCAAAGCTCTGATGCTTGCTACTTGTATATTTTAGGGCAAGGCACAGCCCTTCCAGTCCTTGGTTTCCTTCTCTATAAAATAGGAATAAAACAGACCTATTTTAGAGGGTTGTTGTGAGGATTAAACGAGATAATTAATACATATAAAGTACCTAGAACAGTGCCTGACATACTACTGAGGCTCAACAAATGTTACTTGCTGTTATTGTTATCATTATGGTGATTTACTTATTCATTCAATAAGCATTTACTGAGCTCCTACTATATACCAGATACTATGCTAGTTGCTGGAGTTATAATGGCAGCCTATAATAAGAAACATGATCTCACCCTCAATAAGTTAAAAATCAGTCATGTGTTTGCTTTGTGGAAGTTTTCAGTCTGTACTACTATTTTGTTCCATTATCTGGGTAATGTGGCACATTTTACTTATCTTAAAAGGACCTCCTTTAAAAGCTTGTGGGGATAGCGGTAAGGATGCTTTTGATATGGTAGCCTAGGATTTGTGGAGCAAGTTGGTGGCTGCTTTCTCCACGATGCTATAGATTCTGGTTAATTCCATCTCAGCCCTCACCCAAGTCTTGGATTCTGATCTTTTGCTTCCTCCAGCCTCATTCCCAGCCCAACATTTTCCCCTATATTGGGCATTTTCCATCCCTAGATTGTAGAACTGAGTTCCCTGAGGGAGAAAAAAAGCCAGCTGCACCCAGTATGCCAAGTGGTTAGCAGGGGCGGGGGTTGCTGTACATTGGTGTAGTATGGCTCAGCCATGTGGGGCAGTGTCATTTGGTTTTGGCTAGCTAACTACAGTCCTTACCTCTTTTTAGCTTGAAATCCTCCAAGGCCAGTGAAAGTGTGAACAGAAGCCATGGAAGAAGATGGACTGTCAGCTTCCAAACCAAATAGCCTTGGGGTGGAGTTCAACCAAGACTTTGGGAGAGAGTAAGTTGGATATCTTCTCTGTTGGCCTGGTTAACACAAAAATGTGCTTTGCTGGCTGTCAGCAGAACTTTTTTTAATCAGGGGAAGCAACTCATTTGCCTTGTCAACAAAAGGGCTCTAGTTTCTCAATATTAGTCAAAGGAAACCTCTGTCCCTAGTAGTTGAAATAAATGGTTACAGTGGTTGCTGATCTTTGGCTATATCAAATCCATACCCCTTTGCTTGGTCATCAAACCTCTTTCTCCACCAAAAGCTTGGTTTCACCACTACTTGGCACTAGTCTAGCTGGCCTTTGTGGCCATTTCTTAGGGCTGGACAAAACTTTCAGAAACATAACCACCACTGGGCTGGTGCTAGAGTAGCAAACTCAGGGCTGGAAAAGGTTGGGTGGAGGGTAATACTTTAGATACAGCTGTCATCCAAGTCTTAAGCATAAATTGTAGCTGAGAAAGGGTCAGCCCTAGAGAACTGAGCATAGGGTACCAGGTGAGAGTGGACAAGGCCACAGACAGAAGGCAAGGCAAGAAGTCAGGAATTGAGGTGATCCAGAACTCACAGGTCAGGAAGTGTTGTGTAATGTGGGATGGAGCCAAATAATGGAAGGCAACAGCTAAGAACAAAGCCACAGATCAGGTACTCATTTTTAATGTGGGTTGGATTCCCAGCATGATTCAACCCTACCACCATATTTTTACTCAAGATGTGTCCCCGGCTGTGACTGCTCTTTCTCACCCTTCCATCTACCCAGGTATTGCTTATCTTGCTACCCAGGTCTTGCTGCCCAGGTCTTGCTTCTCCAAACTCACTTTCTCCACGAAGCCTTCTCCCTCCCTGAGTGATCTGCACTCTTTCTGAATAATAATCTCACTTTGAGTCAGTATCATATCACAAAGAGTTCTAGTTAATCATTCTTCAATGTTTCATGTGTTTGCTTGGATTTCCTCAGACTACAGACTCCTTGAGGACAGCAGCTCTAGCTTCCGTACTTTTACACTCCTCACAATGTGAAGCACAGAGCCAGGCAACAAATAAATGTGCAGTAAATACTTGACAAGGAATTCCAGAGATATTCAGAATGGAAGTCAGTAGCAACTTAGCAAGAGACTTGAAATTAGCCCACCACACACGCGAGTGCATACACGCATGTGCGCTCACACACACACACATGTGCTTAGAAAACCAAGTAAAACTGTCCTAAATGTGGAAGTCATGGAGGATGGTATTATAGTATCCCATTGTCAGAGCTAGGTATACATAAACAACTCTTTGAGAGCTGAGAAAGCTTATAGAATTAGAACAAAATGGGAGGAGGCAGCCTTAAGTTGTAATTAAGTCGGAGGGTGAAGTAAAGATAGGGAGGGGGTTAGAAGCAAACAGAAATATGAAAATGTCTAACATGGAGGGAAGGGACTCTTTTCAATCCCCATAATATGTCATTCATCTGGCATCCACTAATTTGGGATTTTGAAAATCGGACTAAGAGAGGTTGTAGCTTGTTATAGCCATATCTTGAAAGAAAAAGAACTGCTAAATTAATTAAGCCTCCTCCATGATGGGAGAGACAGTGAGAGATAGGGAAAAGTCTTGTTTGACTTAGTTAAGAGTTTTCCCAGTTCATTCCTAGAGCTCTTTAGAAATCTCATTAAGCTACTTGTAAATCCTGGTCATTCCTGTCCAATTTTTCCCTTATCATAAATACTTTGGAGTATTAAAACTACATTAAAAATTTACAATTCTAACTTTTCACTATCTTAGACTCCTTCTCCTCCTTCCCTCCTCAATTAGTACCAAAAGAGAAGAGACTAAATAGGTATGGAAAGCCTCAAAGTACTGGGAGCTTTCCTGTGCTATCTCATTTAGTCTTCACAGAAACAACTCTGTAGCAGAGATAGTGTTTTTCTTGGTTATCAGAGGGGGGCACCTGCTGGGTGCTCAGGGGTATGTTAAGTAACCAGGCTAAGGCCACAAAAGAAGGAAATTGTGAAGCCCCTGCTTCTAAAAAACAATTCTTCCAACTCCAAAGACCTCCTGCTTTCCCCTAGACTATGTTGCCCCTAAATTGAAAATAATCATTGACTAATAGGGGATTAAAAGATTTTTCTTGACAAATATTGCTTTATTAATCATTTAAGTGGCTGTGAATTCATGAGAAGAACAGATGTTCAAAAACAAAGGTTATATTCATAATAGACAAAAACTGGAAATAGCCCAGATGTCCTAGTTTTAGAAATGGAGAACGGATTAGCATTTGCCAGGGTTTGGGGGTGGGGAGAAGCTGTGTTGCAGGAGGGAGGTGGGTGTGGTTATAAAAGGTCAATACCACGAAGGATCTTTGAGGTGATGGCACTTTTCAGTATCTTGACTCTGATGGTAGATACATGAACCTAATGTGTTTAAAATTATATAGAACTAAATGTATATGCACAGATGAATATGAGTAAAATGAGAACTCTGAATAAGACTGGTGAATTGTATCAGTGTCAATATCTTAGTTGTGATATTATACTAAATTTTTGCAAAATATTATTGGGGAAAGTTGAGAAAAGGGTAAACAGAATCTCTTTGTACTATTTCTTACAACTGCATGTGAATATACAATAATCTTTAAAAAAATTCAATGAAAAGGAGATAATATGTAGTGGGAACAGATATATATATAAATTTAACACATATAATGTGTGCATATATATATAAATTCAATATATATAAGATGATTCAATGAAAAATGAGATAATATGTAGTGGGAATATATATATTTATATATACATTAAATTTTATAATAAATATATATATAAATCAAGTGTATTCTCTCTGATCTGACAGAAGTTTCCTTTGAAAGATGATGTTACAATAATCTTGTAGGTTTGAGTAGTTCAGCCAAGACTTGGAGACAAGGTGGTGGGACTTCCAGCTCAGGGAAATCATTCTCCAGGGAACAACACAGGTCACTGAGCCTGACTGAGTGCAATGGAATGGGAGTGTGGTGTGAAATTTGAAGGAGTAGATTTCATGCTTCATTCAAGGCCATAACTTTTCAGGTTCCTCTGCTCTTTGCTGAGAGAATAAACTCTGCTTCCTGAGGCCTGGTTACAATGGGCCCCAGCTAGAACCAGCTACATAATTTGCTGGGCCTAGTGCAAAATGAAAATGTGGGGCCTCTTGTTCAAAATGTACTAGGAATTTCAAGACAGCCACTGCAGAACATTAAACTAGATGTGGGGCCCCTCCAAGCACAGGATACTATGCAACTACACAGGTCCTGGCCCAAGTTAACATTTCTGCTAAATCCCCACAGCTGCAACATCTACAGAACACTGACCTTCACCCCCTTTGCAGCCCCTCCCGGCTAGTCTGAATTGACTGAGATGACAGAGGCCCAAATGGCTCTTTGGGATCCATTCACTGTGTAGTCACAGTTTTGGGCATTGGTAAATCCCTGCTGACTGATGGACTGGACTGCTGCTCCATAGATCAGATATAGAGCAAGAGAGGGTGGAACCCAGAGGCAGAAGGCATGCTGGAAAACTCTGGTGCCCATTGACAAAAGGGAGGCTGGTGAAAAGCAAATCAGGCTGGTGGCCATTCAGAAAGTGTACAACGGATGGAGCACTAAATTATAGCCTGGAGACCTGGGCTCAAATGCCAGCTTTGACACCCTGGAGATAATTAATTTCTGGGTGTGTCAGTTTCCTCATGTGTGAAACGAAGATAATAACAATAGTACTTTTCTCATTGGGCTGTCATGAGGATCAAATAAAATCATGGATAGGAAAGCACTATGAAAACTTTCAAGTGAACAGAAATGTAAGACATCTCAGTTGACCACCAGTCTGATTATTACATACACATCCCTAAGCCTCTGTTAGCAGGTGGTGGCTGGCCTGATCCAGATGCCTGAAATAAGAAGTAAGGTTAAAATGCATGGCCCAGACATCCAGTTCTGGCTGAGACAGAGGAGTCCCATTCCCCACCCTCATTCCCAGTCCTCCCTCTTACAACTAAAAAATGCTGGCTATAATACAACAAACAAACATAAGAAGGCTGAAATGTGGGAAGAAGAAGGCAGACAACCTAAGCACCTAAGGACCTGAGAAACAACACAACCTTGAATACCCTGGGTTTTCTTTTTTCCTCCCATATATCTCAGATAGGATGTTGTAGAAGACTCCAACCTGAAACGTCCCACAAGCACATATGAAAAAAAGTGTTCCAAGTAAAGCCTGTTCATTGTAGCCACAGGACTGGGGAAAAGGTTACCTAACAATAGAAAACCTTTTTTGGCAATACTCACTCTATTCCAACTAAACATCAATGGCACAACTGCATACCACTCCTCTGGGGTTTCAGTGGGGCTGAGTGGAGAGCTGATATTCTATCCCCTGCCTGGCAGAAAGTTAGTCCTCTTATTCCCCCATCAGAGCAGGGTCAGCTTAGCAGTGAGCTGAGTCTCCACTACCAGCTAGCAGCAAAGAGACTGAACAAGGTGATGTGAGGCGTGGCTAGTTGGTTTCAACAAGCAATTACTAATTCTCTGGAAACAAAGGAAAAACTGGATAATCTCAGTAAAGAAATAGAAAATGTTAACAAGAACCGAAGGGAAATTATAGAACTTAAAAACACAATAACTGAAATAAAAAATACTCACTGAATGGGCTCAATGGTAGAGATAACAGAGGGTATAATCAGTGAGCTTGAAGATAGGTTTGTAACGTTTACCCAACATGAAAAAAAAAAAGAGAAAATGACTGAAAAAAAATGAACAGGGACCCGGGGAGCTAGCTGTGAGACAATAACAAAAGTGCTAACATGTGTATCATGGGAGTTCTGGAAGGAACGAGTAAGGAGTGTGGGGCTAAAATATATTTGAAGAGGTACTGGCTATGAATTTTCCAAATTTGTCATGACATAAACCTAAAAATTCAAGAAGCTTAGTGACCTGAAACAGAATAAACTCAAAGAAATCCATACCAAAACACGCCACAATTAAACATCTAAAAATTAGAAGTCATGGTCCAAAAGACATCACTCTCTGCCACCCCATGGGTTTTGGGGAATTCAGTACAGAAGATTTTCAGAGAGGTCAGTCTCCCCTTTCTGCATCATAACAGGGAAGAAGGGCAAGTCCCACCTACTTCAAATCCTGGCTTCCCCAAGCTTAATCTCCAAGTCTGTCATTCATTCATTCAAAAAACATTTATGAGCACCTAATATTTGCTGGTCATTCACCTCATTGCTAGTGAGACAACAGTGGACAAGCTAGAGTCTCTGCCCCCATGGAGCTATATTCTAATAGGTGGAGAGAGACATACAGGACATGTGTTGAGAAAGAGGGTAACTAAACAGAGCAGTACTTATTTAGACACATACTTTTCCCAGAAAAGGATCTTACGTCAGCCACCCTTTCATTCACTCAATATTTATTAATCACTCAAGCACTCACAATATCTAAGAACCTGCTCGGCCTTGGAGACACAGTTCCTGCCCTCAAGGAACAAACAGTGTTCTTGTAGGACAGCGTTGCTTAACTACAGTACTGTTGACATTGGGGATTGAATAATTCTTTGTTATGTGTGTTGGGGTGGGGGCTGCTCTGTGCATTGTATGGTGTTTAGCAACATCCCTGGCCTGTACCCCTAGAAGGCAGTAACATCCTTCCTCCAAGTTGTGACAATCAAAAATGTCTACACACATGGCCAATGTCTCCTGGTAGGCAAAAATACACCCAGTTGAGAACCACTGTTGTAAGGTAAACTGAAAAGTGAACGAATAGTTGATATAAAATGTGATAACTGCTTTGATAGAGAAACCTCCCTTGGCTCCACATTGCTTCCAGGCCCTTTAGAGGTGGCCTTACTCCACTTCCAGGCTTATTTCCTGCCATGTGGTCAAGCTCCCACTATACTGCACTCTAATCATCCCCAGAACATGGCATGCCTTTTTTTTTCTCTAGACCTTTCCATATGCCCTTTTCTCTGCCTCGAATACGCTCCCCTGGCCAGCAACCTCAAATGGCACAGCACTCCTTTTAAATCTTTATTTGAGGTGTTTGTCTCATTTTGAGGGCAGAGACTATGTCAAGTTGATCTCTGTATCCCTAGTGCTTAGCATAGTGCTTACTTCCTGAAGGAATGCAAGGATGCAGAAAAGAAAAAAGATGTAATTGTCCCTAGCTCTCAGATTGCTTCCATTCTCCTTGTGGGAGGAAAGAGAAACAGAAGTGAAACATTCCCATTCTGTACAACCCAGTTTGTAGTAGAGTTAAGTGTGAATATGTACAAGATATGTACATGTACATATGTACATATGTACAAATGATAGAACATGGGCAGAGGATTCATGAGATGAAAGAATTGAACTGAACCTTGAAGGCTTTGATAATACGAAAGGTAGTGAGGAGTAGCTAAGGGATGGGAGTGGCAAAAGATAGTAGAACACATTACATTACATTCCCCAGACAGTGAGAAAACGAAACCCCAGAGAGTGTAGACCTGACACCCACTTCATGTACATAAGAGGTCTACTCCCACCCTGAGGTTTGCTCCTACCCTGATGACTGGATAAATCTTGGATCCTTTAAGCAGGTACCAAAGGAAAGGGTTAAAGAGTGATGGGAGTTTTGGACTGCTGGAACGCACTGGGAGTGACAGGTTTAGAGAATTAACACAGGCACACTGCCATCAAATAAGCTGATATTCCAAGCACAGGAAGCAAACTCTTCCTTAGCACTTCTGATTCGGCTAATTTAGACCGAGCACCCATCATGTACAATGTGCTTCCTATATATCGTCTTGCTTAGCTTTCACAATAGTAAGATGGATGTCTCAGTGGCAAAATAGATTCAAACCAAAGTTTTCTGATGATGACAAAGCCTGGTTACTTTCATTGTGCCATACTGCCATGGTTAGCTGGGCGGACCCAAGTTTGGGATCTGGAGATATTCTTAGTGAGCTACTTCCTTCCTTCCTTCATTACTTTTCTCCCTCTCTATAAGCTTCTAATCCTGAGATACCCCATCCAAAAGAGATGGACAGTCTCTGGAATGGGGCATCCACAAATACTTCCAAGATTGGTATGACAATTTTACCCAGATAAAAAGGCTCCTCTGGAGGGTTTCCAGGGGAACTTCTTTATGGAATAGGAGAGACTTGAGTCGGGCCTGAAAGGATAATAGTGCTTTTAGACAAAGCAGGTATTTGGGGTATAGGGTAGAGCGATCTATAGATCTTAAGGTCTTGAGTCAGGGGAAATGTAGTGTGTGTTGGGATGGCCTTCAGGGAAGAACAGTAAAGGAGACTGGTGGGGCCGGGCTTAAGAGTTCATGTTGGCAAATAGCGGGAGATCAGACTGGGTAGAGCCTAAATGTAGAGGAGTTAGGAGTTTACGTGAGTTCTGCAAGCTGGTATGTGTAGACACAAGAGCCTGCCTAGACAAATATAGCTGTAGAGACAGTCATGGATTAGTTGACTGGGGCAGCTGGGAAGGCTGCCACTGGGGGTGGGTAATATAATTGAAACTTCTTTCGTGCCAAGATCCTCTGAAATGGAAATGGTGAACAAAGGCCCACCAATGACGAAATTGTGTGCCTAGGGTTCCTTCACCTCCATTGTCCACCCTCCCTTCTCTTTGGATTTCAATAGCTCCATCTTGCCCTTCTGCACACAGCGCCCTCACTTTCTGTCACTGGCAGAGTCTCACCCAGAACTACCTTCTTTAGGAAGGATCTTTTTCTCTCACTAACTAGTTCTCTTTCCTTCCTCCAACCAAACCATGTCACTTTTTCTTAGGGCTCCATCATGTTACTAGCACAAACCTGATTAGACAAATTCACAGTAAACGTTAATGGTTTGATAATGTCTTAATAATGTTCAAATTAGAATGGGGGAGCCTGCAACGCCTTTGCTAGAAACAAGGGTTGCCATGAGACTTTAGGCTTAAAGGGGGATGGTGATGGGGTGAGGATAGGGTAGGGACAGGAATTTGAGAAGGGGACCTTTTCATGACCTTTGCGTAAAGATAGTCTTGCTTGTTTCTTAAATATTTGAAAAGAGGCTTCCCTCCATTCCCCTCACTGCCCCCTCCATATTCTCCCTACCTTGTTCCTGTATTCCAGGATCCTACCAGAAATAACAGTATTAATTGAACAGCAGTTAGATGCAGAGAAAATGCCCAGTTTGGTTTGGGGATAGAAACTTTTCTTGAGTTGTCATGGACCTCACAGAATTGTAGCTGCTGCTATTGGAGCCATGTTCACACCTCCCTGGAACACTAAAATTAACAGATGGGACACTTCAATCCCGGGCACAGTTGTCAAAAACCACAGTTTAAATCAGTCACAGACAACTGTTTCATTCCCCACACTTGCCTGGGTGTAACAACTGCAGGAATGCCTCTGCTTAAATCGCATCCAGTGACACCACAGAGAGAGACATGTCTAGGCTGCATTCATTCTCAGGCCTTTCTGAGCTTCTTTTAGAGCAGGGGTCAGCAACCTTCCCAAAATGGGGTGCCAGGGTTCCGACCCATGTTGTTTTATAGGACTAGTACGTGTGGACTTATGTATGCAAACAATGGCAAGGTGGGAGGGTGGTGAGGTAGGGAGAAAAGAGGGAGTTACACGGACTCTTGCAGAAAGAGATATGGTGGCCAACTATTAGCCAGAGACAGAGCACTGCTGGGTGACAACTTACAAAATAAATGGTGAGGAAAGAGTTTTACCTGTTGTTTCTGTTTTACCTGTTGTTTCTGTTTTACCTGTTGTCCCTGTAATAGCTGTTCTATGGGTCACCCCTGGGTATACAGCCAACTCTTTGATAATGACTCATCCATTGATTCATTCACTCAGGCACTTGTTGAGTGGTCACACTTTGTGGAACACTGGAAACCCAGACACAAATAAGACGCTATCTTCCCTCAAGAAGCTCACATCACAGTCTAGTTTCTGTTCCCAGTAATTCAACTATTCATTTGATGAACTCACTGTCATGTATTTCACTAGCACTTGTTGATTGTCAGGCACCATCCTGCACTTGTGGTATGCAGAGGTGCCAAGAAAAATCAGACAAGGTCCTCGACCTCAAGGGGCTTCCAGTCTAGTAGCATAAAAAGACAAGTAGACATTTCCATTTGTATTCAGTGTGGTAGGAGACATTTGGCTTAGATAAGCCTCTAAGACACCTTCTCATGCAAGATCCCTGATCCAGAGGGAGTATACCTTAGATTTGGGGAGAATATTTGGATCAGCCTTGGGGGAGGCAGATCCCTATGTCTGAGAGTTGTCTTGTCACTGTACCAGGATGAAAGAGATGTTACCCAAAACAAGAATAAAAACTGTTTACCCAGGTGCTTGGTAAACATTTGTTATTCTTGTTTTGGGGACCATTTATTTCATCATTCCGTTTATAGATGAGAAATAAACTGAAGTTAGTGAAATGAAACAGGGAGGCCTCCTGATCAACAGATTCTCTTCTACTTGTGGTTCACAGGCTCTGGAGCTTCTTAAGCTGACAGTCATCCTGTCAATGTCCCACTACCTTCTGTTGGCAGGTCTCAATCTGGGGGTCTCTAAAGGCAGGAAATGATACCCTTAAGCTATTTTTCAATATTAAAAAAAATCATAGAAATTGTACATTCAGCCAAGGCAAAGCCACAGAGAGCTAAGTACAATATCATGTTTCTTTGCTTTTGACTGAAATTATATTAGCTTTGGTGTGGTTAGCTCATGTGGATCAGAAGCCCTGAGTGAGTAAAAAATTGGGAAAATGAATTATTCCATAATAAATGCAGCTTTGCTAGATAAAATTTTCCAAATGTGGGGCTACAGGGGAAAATAATAAAAGGAATCCTTGGTGGTGAAAAGGTTGGAAATCACTGGCCTCCATGTCTGGATGCCAAAGTTTGGCTGCAGATTCAAAGCCTGTGACCACAGAATCCTGGGATTATTGGCATCTGACACCCCTGATGTGGTTCCTGTTGGAAAAGCAAACATGCTCCCTGCCCAGCTTTCTAAAGTGTTATACATTAACTGGCTTACAAAGCACCATTCACGAGTGGACAGGTTTTTTTTGGATCGCGGTTTACTGTGTTTTTATACCTGCAGTGAAAGAACGTTTCAGAGGAAGCACAGGCTTGCCTAAAATCTACAAAGCTATGCTATTGCCAGACAAGCACAGAGCTCCTTATAACTTACAGAGCTGGAACAAGCTGTCCACACCTTTCTCCTTCTCATTGACAGCCTTCATCCAGTACCTCTGAGAACGCACATTCCATGAACACACGCAAAATAAACTAAGAATATCCATTGGGTATAAGCAAAGAAGGAGGGGCCCTGCAGGCTAGAGAGTGAGGAAGGAGGTTTGAAGGAGCCTGGTTAGAGAATCATTCTCACTCTTCCCATTGACTGAAAAAGCTTTCTGCAGGAGGTTTAGGGGGAGAGCTCAGGAAAACTTAAGGGAGAGGGGGCCTGAGGCTTCTGGAGAGAAAAGGGATTTTCAGGAACATTGATCCTAGTCTACATTTTAAAATAAATTTTTAATTTAATGGTGATAAAATACACATAAGATAAAATTTACTGTCTTAACTATTTTTAAGTATACAGTTCAGTAATGTTAAGTGTATTCACATTATTGTGAAACAGATCTGCGGAACTTTTTCGTTTTGCAAAACTGAAACACTGTATTCATTAAATAACTCCACATTTTCCCCTCCCCTCTGCCTCTGGTAGCTGCCACTCTACTTTCTGTTTCTATGAGTTTTACTACTTTAAATACCTTATATATATAGATTATATAGTATTTGTCTTTTTGTGACCGGCTTATTTCACTTAGCATAATGACCTCAAGTTTCGTCCATGTTGTGGCATGTGTCAGAAATTCCTTCCTTTAAAAGGCTGAATAATATTCCATTGCATGTATATATTATTACATTTTGTTTACCCATTCATCTGTCAATAAACACTTGGGTTGATTCCACCTTTTGGCTATTGTGAATAATGTTGCGATGAGCATGGTTGTACAAATATCTCTTCGAGATCTTGCTTTCAATTCTTTAGGATGTACACCCAGAAGTGAGATTGCTGAATCATATGCTAATTCTGTTTTTGATTTCTTGAGGAACCACCATACTATTTTCTATAGCAGCTACACCATTTTACATTCCTACCAACAGTGCACAAAGGCTCCAATTTCTCTATATGCTTATCAACATTTCTTATTTTCTGTTGTTTTTAAATTTTTAATTTCAATTTTTGTAGGTACATAGTAGGTATATATATTTATGGGGTACATGAGATGTTTTGATGCATGCATGCAATGCATAATAATCACATCAGGGTAAATAGGGTATCCATCTCCTCAAGCATTTATCCTTTGTGTTACAAACAATAGAATTATACTCTTAGTTACTTTTAAATGTACAATTATTATTGACTATGGTCACTCTATTGTGCTATCACACACTTTTTTTGATAATTGCTTTCCTAATGGATATAAGCTAATATCTCATTTGGTTTTTGATTTGCATTTTCCTAATGACTATGGATATTGAACATCTTTTCATGTACTTGGCCATTTGTATATCTATTTTGGAGAAATGTCTGTTCAAGTTGTTTGCCCATTTTTGATAAGATTATTTGTTTTGTTACTGGATTTCAGAATTCTTTATATGTTCTGGATATTAATCCCTTATCTAATATATGGTTCATAAATATTTCTCTCATTCCATAGGTTACCTGTTCAGTCTGTTGATTGTGTCTTATGGTGCTCTAGCCTACATTTAAAATATTTTTAATTGGTAAAATACAAGTTGTATATATTTATGGTGTACAATAAGTTTTGAAATGTGTATACATTGTGGAATTGTGAAATCAGTGAAATCAAGCTAATTATCACATGCATTATCTCTCACGCTTACTTTTTTGTGTATAGTGGAAACACCAACACCAGCCCACATTTTTTTAAATTATACTTTAACTTCTGGGGTACATGTGCACAACATGCAGGTTTGTTACATAGGTATACATGTGCCATGTTGGTTTGCTGCACCCATCAACTTGTCATTTACATTAGGTATTTCCCCGAATGCTCTCCCTCCCTTGCCCCCCACCGCCCCCGACAGGCCTGGGTGTGTGATATTCTCTTCTCTGTGTCCATTTGTTCTCATTGTTCAACTCCCACTTATGAGTGAGAACATGCACCAGCCCACATTTTTAAAGATAGGAAAAACGTGCTAAAATGAAGAACAAATCCAGCAAGAATGATGCTCATATGCCAGGGGCCAGATTAGATGATTTCTCCAAGTCCTTTGGAATCGATGTTCTTGAGTTCCAGCCCCCCCTAGTGATGCTCCTCCAGAGCCCCTCCAAAGCTTTTGGGGCACCACTTTTTCTTTACATTATTACCTCCAAGTTGCTTCTACAGAGAACGGGCCCCTTTCTAAGTAACCTCTTTAACGCCTACAACTTTCTTGTTGCTTTCTCCATACGTATGCAATCTACCTTTTCAGACAACAGAATCTTCAGATAGCAGCCTCAAATCTATTTGTAACCCCTTTGCTGTTCCAGTTAGGGAAGAGGCTAAACTCTAATTTTATGGGAGCCATAATGGCAGGACTTAGACATATCAAAATTTTTGCAGAGGCAAGTTGGTCTAGTCTAAAGACTGTCAGACCATCACTTTCTTGCTGTTCAACAGTTAACAGATCACTTCACCTCTCCAAGCTCCCATTTCCTGTCTGAAAACATGAGAATAACCCCACCCCATTCTGCTGGGGTTTGGTGAAGTTTGTTCAGGAGAAATTTTGTGTGGTGTCTGGCACACCGCAGGAGAGCTCAACTATTGGTAAGTCCTTCCACTGGGTCTGGACTTTTCAGCCAGAGCAAAGCATGCCCAACCAAAGTCCACCATGACACCAGCCCCAAATGCATGACTTATCTCTTGTTCTTGTGTCCCTCCAGTCCAGTCTCCACAAGGTTACAGCAAGAGTGATCTATTTACAACTTTTATCTGCTCATCACACTCTCCTGCTTAAAACTCTTTAATGACTCTCTGAGTGCTCTTCGGGGGAAATTCAAGCTTCTTTTTTTTTTCTTTTATTATTATTATACTTTAAGTTCTAGGGTACATGTGCATAACGTGCAGGTTTGTTACATATGTATACTTGTGCCATGTTGGTGTGCTGCACCCATCAACTTGTCAGCACCCATCAACTCGTCATTTACATCAGGTATAACTCCCAGTGCAATCCCTCCCCCCTCCCCTCTCCCCATGATAGGCCCCGGTTTGTGATGTTCCCCTTCCCAAGTCCAAGTGATCTCATTGTTCAGTTCCCACCTATGAGTGAGAACATGTGGTGTATATGTGGCTAAAGGACCCCATGTCGTGGCCTCTGTCTTTCTTTCTCATGTCATCTCTCACCACCTCTCCACCATAACGCTCCATACTTCAACCACATCGGACTTCTTTCAGTTGCTTCAACAAACGGTCCTGCTTTTTTCAGGGCCTTCACATATTCATTTACCCTCATCTGGAACAGCTAACTTTTACTCACCTTTAAGTTCAGTTAATATGGGCTGGGCGCAGTGGCTCACGCCTGTAATCCCAGCACTTTGGGAGGCCGAGGTGGGTGGATCACGAGGTCAGGAGATCGAGACCATCCTGGCTAACACAGTGAAACCCCGTCTCTACTAAAAATACAAAAAATTAGCCAGGCGTGGTGGCAGGCGCCTGTAGTCCCAGCTACTCAGAGGCTGA